>NC_060904.1:15413310-15623310 GCF_014805685.1 Silurus meridionalis | reverse complement strand
TATATTATCTCAACACCTCAATGTATCTTTTCACCTCTATATATTATATTGTGGCCAACTATAGCTTGATAATTTATCTTTAAGCCTTAATATATTATTTCATGTTCTTAGTGTAATAAATTGTGGCCTCAATATATTATCTCATCACCTTAATTATCTCAGTCTTAATATATTATCTTGTGGTCTCAATATGGTAACCTTTTCCCTCAGTAGATTATCTTTTAGCATTAACATAGTGCTACTAACATACACAAATTATTTAATCTGTATATTGTATAATCTTCTGGCCTTGATATATATTATCTCACCACCTGAACGTATTATCTTGCAGGCTCATTCCCTATATCATCTCAACACCTTAATGTATGTTTTATCATTTTAACTCTATATATTAGCTTGTGCCCACAGTATGCTAAACTATAGCTTGATACATTATCTTGTAGCCTTATTATTTTGTGATCGTAATATAATAAATTGTGGCCTCAATATATCATATCATCCCCTGCATAATTTCACTTATAGTCACTTTAATATATTACTTTATTGCCTCAATATATTATCTTGTGACATCAATATAGTATGGCATTGCCTCAATAAAATATCATTCTCAACATTCTCAATATATTATATCTTAATAATTACCTCAGTGTATTGCCATGTGTCCTCAATATACTTTCTTTTCACCTCAATGCATTATCTTACGTCAAAATATTTGCTCATTATAATTTCTGTGGCCTCAATATATTATCTCATTTTCTCAATATATTATCGTGTGACCTTAATAATATTATCTCATTGACTCAATATATTATCTCATCGTCTCAGTACATTATTATATGACCTCAATATATTATCTCATTGTGTCAATATATTATCTTGTAGCCTCAATGTGTTATTTGTGGGCTCAATATATAATCTCATTGTCTCAATATATTATCTCATCATCCCAATATGTTATCTTGTGGCCTCAATATATTAAATCATTGACTCAATATATTATCTAATTTTCTTAATATATTATCTTTTGATCTCTATATTATCTCATTGTGTCAATATATTATCTTGTAGCCTCAATGTGTTATTTGTGGGCTCAATATATATTCTCATTGTCTTAATATATTATCTCATCATCCCAATATGTTATCTTGTGGCCTCAATATATTATCTCGTTGACTCAATATATTATCTCGTCGTCTCAATATATTTTCTCATCATTCCAAAATGTTATCTTGTGGCCTCAATATATTATCTCGTTGACTCAATATATTATCTCGTTGACTCAATATATTATCTCATCGTCTCAATATATTTTCTCATCATTCCAATGTTATCTTGTGGCCTCAATATATTATCTTGTTGACTCAATATATTATCTAATCATCCCAATATATTATCTTCTGGCCTCAATATGTTATTTTTTATCCTCAATATATAATTTCATTGTCTCAATATATTGTCTCATCATCCCGTCTCATTATCTTGTGACCTCAATATGGAAAATTTTTTGCCTCAGTAAATGATCTTGTATCCTCAGATGATTATTGTCAATATATTAGCATTTGGCCACATCATCTAACTCCTTCATTGATATGAATTAAATTCATCACGTCTCATGACTTCAATATGTTACCTTACAGATTCATTGTCATCTCAATCCTCCATTAATCATTTTTACCCCCAATATATAATCACGTTGCCTCTACATTACATCAGACAGCCATTTACTGAAGGTTTTTGTCATATGTCATTACATTTCTTAATTTCTTCATTCTTATTCAGTAAACAAATGCTAAGGTGACATCCAAGCAAATCTGGAATCCAATCCAAAAAATGGCTCTGAACCTTCTGGTCACAAGCAGACAAGCCACCGCCTCTTCTAATCTTCGTGTCTCTTTTATCATATTTAAATCCAGAAATATTTATACACCCAGACCAGCTCCTGCTGTTTACTCGTACTACATCTGAGGAATGCTAAAATGTTAAAAAGCTGCAGAAGGAGGTCACCGTGGGTAAACATTTCAAGATGTTCCCTAAGTCCAATTACCACTGAAAGTGTTTTTTTTTTTTACTATTATATATATATTTCTTCATTTTGAGGATATTTGAGTGGAAGAATGGGGAAACATGCCATCCAAACACAGTTCACCTACAACGACCTCTCACCACCCACAGAAAAACAGACTCTGAGGCTGAGTCAGAGTACATCATGGAAAGAGATAAATACAATTAAGTTAGAGAGAGAGAGAGAGAGAGAGAGAGAGAGAAAGAGGGAGAGGAAGCATTTAGCAGATTGAGCCTCCTGTCTTGTTTAAAAGGCATATGTTGGTGAGGTGTTAATATTTTTTTATATAAGGAATGCTAATTAAACCAGAATACAAAGGTCCTCCTGTCCCAACATCAGCATCAGACAGCATCTTTGGTTGGCACCTTAACAGTTTACTTTCACACTCCATCGTTAAACATATATTTCGCCTTTGTGTCTATGTAATTTCACGAAATCTGTAATTAAATGTGCAATTTTCATGGATAGTATTTAATTTATTTTTTTTAATCTATATTTTAATTTAAAGACAGTTGTCAAGCTCTGCCATGAAACATTAAACATATAAATGCATATCCTGAAATGTTTCATTCTTTTTATACCAAAGCAATTTCCAATTCTTCCTATATTTAATGTTGTGGAACACCCATGAAAAGAGGTTTCTCTTATCCATCACATTAAAGCAGCTATAAACTGTCGATCCTTGCATGTTTTCTCTCTGGAAGTTACTCAAAAAGTCGTGAAAATGTTTTGAAATGCTTTACCTTTCACTTCTTTCCTTACATAATTTCTTCCCTTTTATTTCTTCATTTCCATCTTCCACCCTTCCATATTTCATTTATTCCAAAGTGTCTGTCATACAGCTCCCCTTATTAGCTGCTACTATAGAAACCACAATTTTTACTATAACCGTCGCAGCGAGAGCGCTAGAGTTGCCGCTGTCCAATCAGAATTCAGAACACCACAGTGATGTGGATGTACAGCTAAAATACTAAGAACTGCCCTTCGGCTTCTACTGAATTTAATAGTAGACAGAATGTAGAGGTGAGGATCATGAACATGCCAGTGGTGGACGAAGTACACAAACCGTGTAGTAACATCAGGTAAAATATGACTGCAGTAAAAGTAAAAGTGCTCCTTTAAACTTTCACTTGAGTAAAAGTACAAAAGTATTATGATTTTTAATGGCTATAATGTTCCTATTATCATTTTTGTCACATTTTGCTTAACCAACTCAGTGTATGTGAAAAGTTACTCTCAGCACATATTAATGAGTCAAACAATAGTTGATATCTATTCAAATTATAGTAAGGCCACGGGTGTTGTGGCAAGTTCGAGTCAGGAGTTTCCTCCATCATTTATTCCTCTCAAAATGTTCTGGTTGCTTCTGAACGGACACAGAACTGCATGTTGGTGATAAGTAGATACAACCAAAAGCCAATTAAAACAAATTCAAAACAGAGCGAGCGCTTGAACCTGATTGCTGATTGGAAGTTTTTCTCCGCTCAAAAATAAAAAAGGAACGACTGATTTTGCGAAATGTATTTGAGTAAGAAGTAAGATATTTGACTTTGAAATGTAGTGAAGTTAAAGTAAAAGTCTCGCCAAATGGAAACACATCAGTAAAGTACTTAAGCACATTAATAAATTACATTTACTTCGTTACTGTCCACCACTGGTGACTCTGGAAATTCTTCTCTTTCGCAACAGATTAGATCACATGTATATTACTGAGAACTGCAAGAACTTGGGTGGAAAAGTTTTTTTTTAACGAAATGTTATAGCTTTTAGTATTTGTTATGTCGCCTTTCTGCTCTAATGACAGCGTGCACTCGAGTTGGCACGAACTCCGAAAAAACCTTTTGATCCATTTTTAGATCAGATCCATTGGAGTCTCACCAGAACATGAGAGAACAGACATGAGGGAAGTATGACCTTTTGTACAAAACCGTTAACACGGCCAATATCACACATTTTCATAGATGTAGACAGAGACCTGGAAATAGTACAGACTCTTAATTCTTGAATAGTTATTTATACTTTCTGTTTGAAATGTTTCAGAATTGTGTGTGGTACAGAGATCCTAGGTAGGAGAAAGACTTCGGATAGATAATAATAATAACAACTATTATTACAATTATTATTATTATTGTTATAAATGTGCAGATCACTCACACACTCACATTTCGAAAATACACTATTATTTTTTTATAAATATTATGCATCATTTCAGAAAAGGAGTCTCCAGTACAAGTGCTTAGTTTTCCACTAATTCTTTAAGATTTCTAGTTTCTCAGTAACATGGCAGGCTGTGTTTTTGTCTTAAATAACAACCTTCTCTGCTGGTCTATCGGTCTCTATAGTAGTGGTGTCGTACTGATGGTATTAAGAAGTGGACTGCTTCCCGAAGGACACCACTGAAGATGTGATTAAATCAATGATTAAAGTACAACATACAACACATTTAAAATGTCTGGCCTACAATTCCCCATGTTAGCCGTTACCATAGAAACCAAACCAACTTTCCGAGCTGCCACTGACCAATCAGAATTGAGAACACCACAGTGCTGTGGATTTACGGTTAAAATATTGAAGAACTGCCCTTAGGCTTTAACTGTAAGTGAGATTTGAGTGAATGAGTCTTGTCAGTACAAGGAAACATGATGAAATTATCAAAAGTATTGGCACACCATTCTGATCCATGTCAAAGAGAATGTGAATTAGAGATTTATAGGGACAGAAAGTGCTGGAGTATTTCTACAAACAGGTCCAAAAAATTTAATTGCTGCAATAGAAGAGGACTGAAACAACTCTATGCACCTTCCATACACCTTGATGCTTGTGGAGTTTTCACAAAATAACCGTAAGGATGCAGTTACATGATGCACTAATGAAACAAAAAAAAATAACCTTTCTATTTTTAAATTCTGTTAAACGTTGATCAGAAACCGAGCGAGGGCTTCGTAATGCAATTTCTATGTTGTTTGCGAACCTTGCAGATATTGATTGGAGGTCTCTTACCACTCCAGTCGTTCCACAGCTCTGAGATCCCCTTACACATTTTGGTCAGTGTTGCTATTTTCAACTGGTTGTTCTGCCAATATACAACACTAAGGTCCCATTAAAGAGCACAATGATAGTGTGCTCTTATTGTACTTATCGTATTCATATCATACACCATTAAACCCAGCATCTCTTAAATGCAGGACTTTGAAAAGGGAAGCAATAGAAGCAATTGAAGATGAAGTTTCGAAACGATCGTGCACGAATCTGAAAGATTGAAATGATGCATCTTAGTACATTCACGGATTCAAATCCCCCTCAGTCCCAATATTTGGTGAAGCTGATTATCTTTCCTTAGACAAAAATAATGCTCTTAAGAATTTCTTTGCGATACTTTAATAAATAGTAGCGCCTGCAGATAAAAAATAATATCATCCTAAAAAACATGAGTCCTATTGAGCTGATGTTAAATTAAATTGCTCTCAATCTCCAGAGTGCTCAAGACTTGTTTTTTTAAATTTCTTTAGACTGCCACATGGGCAAACCTCAAAATATGAATGCTATGGCTTATCTAGGATGGACCGCAATAAAACAGATTTTTATGGATAGCTGTATCTGTAACTGATTTAAAGACATATAGATCATATTGGAAAAAGTATTGGGACACCAGACTTTTCCAGTCACGTGGTTCTTAAACAAATTGTTACCACAAAGTTTGGATGTCTCTTGATGTGGTAGCGTTAAATTTTCGCTTGAACTTGGAGTCAAATATTTTGTCCAAAAAAGATATGTTTTGAAGTGAGAACTATTGAGTGGCCTGCTATAGAGTCGTGACCTCAACCCAATTGGACACCTTTGGGAGGAATTTGAATAACAAATACACCCCAGGCCTCCTCACCTCACCTACATCAGTACCTGACTTTACTAACACTCTTCAAATTAGCACAAATCTCCCTAAACACACTGTAAAATCTAGTTGAGCATCTTCCAAGAAGAGTGGATGTTATTCTAATGGTATAAACTTTCTTTCGGCTTCTCCCATTAGGGGTCGCCACAGCGGACCATCCGCATGTTTGAATTGGCACATGTTTTTACGCTGGATGCCCTTCCTTACGCAACCCTCCCCATTTACCCGGGCTTGGGACCGGCACTAAGGCTTGTGCAACCCTAATGGCTGGGGTTGGTTCCCTGACCCTGAGCGCCGCATCCTAACCACTAGACCACCAGGGAGTTATTCTAATGGTATATGGGGATTAAATGAGGAATGAGATGTTTAAAAAAGCACACAGAAACCTTATGGTCAGGTGTTCACACACTTTTGTTCATATAGTGCAAAGAATTTGGTTCTCCAACTAAATTCAAATAAATGAAAATGAGAAAATAGAATATTCTGGAATTGTTCCTGGAATCTGAATGATTTTGATGTTACAGTCATTCATTCATTCTAGCCAATTGTGAGCATCTGTGAACAAAAGAACCTTTGCTTCCTTCCCAGTGTAATACACAATAGCACAGGGCCGTTTTTAGACTTTTTTGGCACCCTAGGCAAGATTTCTATTGTCACCCATCATGGCTTTGCCCTTCAACTACAATCCAGACCGCACAAATCATTCGCAAACTTCCTTAAAAAAGGTTTAACACATTTAATAAATGTTGCGAAATGTCCTGAATTAAAGGATGTAAAATTATACTGTATATTCAACATCAGCAGAAAAAGAGGTAAATAATTTAAATGGCCGAGGGCGGCGGCAGGGCAGGGGGCGCTCACTGGCGTGCCACCAGCTGGTTGCACTCTAGGGGATCACCTAGTTTGTCTATGCCTAGAAACGTGTCTGCAATAATGTAACACGAATATGTGGTTGGTTAGCTTGGCAGTTGTAAGAGAGTGGAGTGTTGTTTAGAAGAGAATACGCAACATCCTTTACCTATTCTACATCAAAATGCGACATCATAAAACAAAATGGTGCTTGTTCTGTTCCTACACAGTTTATTACCTATCTGAACACAACAGCTTATTACCAACCACAAAATAGGCTGCAAGAGACTAAAGCTAATGAAACTCGAGTGCACGTAGTTCGTCTCGGGGCTTCCGTCTGCGAAGTCTCTCGCTCTTACTTCTCCCTTTTAGTCTTTTAGACACAGCACTTCCATTATTGTCACCCAAGATGACATTGTTATGAACCTGTACACCTACTGTTCTCAAACACAAGCAAAGTATTATGCCTGGTCATAATAATCAAAGATTTTGCACCGTGGAGGATCCAAGGTTCTTTGTAACCTTGTTAGACTTGATAAAAACAGACGGTGCCTTTATTCTCTTTTGAGACGACGTCCCAAAAAAAAGGGCGCCAGTACTTTGAAAACCATTTCCAAGGACTACTTTTTTGTTCAGTTTAAATTAAAAACACTCAGAGAACCCAATTTTAGATTGTCGGCGTGAGTGTCACTTGGTTTTCTACCAATAACATGGCTTTTTTCGATGACATATGGAAAACACAAGTGGGGTCAGTGCATGTAGGACATGTTAGTCAGCCTGGCATCTCAAGTGGAAACTGGAACGGCAAATTTTGGCTGGCAGATAAGGAGTGATGGAAGGATGAAGGGATGGAAGGGATAGAAGGGACGGAGGAATGGAGGGATGGTGCGTGCTGCCAACCCTAACAGATGCCACCTCGTTTAAACCCACCACCCCTCCCTTTGCCTGTCAAATCCACGCCGTCTGAACCGCGTCATGTTCCAGACCTGGCTTCTGTGCGCTCTTTAGCTTCCATCCGTTGTATCTGGAGTGCGTTGCCGCTTCTCGGCTTTGCCGTTTTCTTTTTTTTTTTGGACTGCGAATCGGCTCGATAATCCAAGGCATGAGGCAGAGGATGGTGCTTGGCACCCTCTCCAAAGCAGAGTGCAGTGCCCGGGCAGGATGCCTGGAGATCTGCACGCACTCCTTGCACCTGTTGGACTGAGGACCAACAGATTGCGTTGTTTTCAGACCTGGGTTATAATATGAGGCGCTGTTTTGGCAAGCGAACAATGCATAATGAATGCACGTCTTCATCCTAAACAGGCCAAAATCCCGAGGGTGCATTCACATATACAGCATTTAGTTCATTCGAATGGACCCCTGGTGCATTGTCTTGCTCGGTGTGGTTCTTCAGGTGGGGGAGAATGCAGCAGTTGGACCAAACTAACGTCTTTCTGTTTGTTTCCAGATTAACTTGAACGCGATTCAGTTGCAGTGATTAAGTGACTTGACTTTAAAATTGAATTGAGCCAAAGGTCAGAGCTGCAGAAATGCGATTTGAAGTATTTGGATAGATTAACCAGAAGAGGAATGAAACACTTAATGAATAACTATTTACGAAGGTCGTTCAAGTCAAACCGGTACTTTTGAGTTTATAAAATACAAAAACAAATTACAAGGAGTGGAAACTGCATTTATACACTTGTCCCAGCTCAATTGATGCCTGGAGAGATTTGGCATAGAAAGATTTGTCGGTACGCCTGGGATTGTCACTGATGGATATACGTCCATCTTTGGAAAGTTCACACCATTCAAATGAGCGTCTCATCATCGTATTGTGCTTGAAGTCTTCTGTAGATATCCGCGGGTTTTACGTCTTCGTTTACAAGAAACTCCATCACCACACGCTGTTCCTTGCGCACACTAACACTGTTGTCTGCCATCTTGATTAACTCGAATAGTCTCAGGA
The DNA here is from genome assembly GCF_014805685.1 of Silurus meridionalis. Classification (NCBI taxonomy): domain Eukaryota; kingdom Metazoa; phylum Chordata; class Actinopteri; order Siluriformes; family Siluridae; genus Silurus; species Silurus meridionalis. Next base: position 15,614,559 of record NC_060904.1, on the reverse strand, counting down.
CCGACCTGCGACATGTGCGCCGCTTATCATCAATAGGACATGCTAGAAACTTACTGCATGTAGTACTGCCACGCTAGCATCCATTTTATACCTGTAACATTAAAAGTCCTTGTTTGACTCTTGTACTTAATTAGTTTTGTCTTTTCTGTTATGTTTTTGATCGAACAAGTATAAATGATGCTCTGACAAATCGACCAGTGTGGTTTGATTCCAGTAAGACTTGATGTGATTTGACCCCTATATTAGCCTGATTTCAGTCAGGAAACAAATATACTATGAATTTTTTAAAACAACTTTTACTAAACTGAGCTAAAGAACAGATCTTACATTGTGTATCCTCAAGATCTAACCTGAGAAACAAAAAGAAAATAAATGCAGGATGATGCACAAAATGGTTTCCTTATTGGCTACTTATATAAATAATCATTTATTAAGCAAATGGGTGATTCTTATAATTTCTACGCTCATTTGACCAAGATTTCTTTCGAAAAATACGTTACATAACAGCTTTTTCAGCCCGATATTCCAGTTTGTATAAACTGAAGTGGCATGGAACATAGACAGAAATGGAAAACACACCAAAAGCATACAGTTTGCTCCGAATCCATTTTCCAAAAGGGTGCTAACATTTCACACATCATATATTATACGACGGCATGGAGAAACATCAGAAATCACCACAAAAAAAGCATAAAACATCCCACCAAATCTCACTTGGAATCTCTTCCTTTTGCTTCGACTTTTTATCTATGACCTTGAGGTCACCTTGAGGTCGTTGGTGTTTCAAATGAGATACATCCCTCGCCGGATACGCATCTCGTGTGTCTCATATCTCATATTATCCTGACCACTCGCGTTGCAATTAGATCCAGGACAATAAGCGAAGATCACGGTGCAATGATTATTCATTACTATAATTACAGTCATTATAAGTCTTTGGCGATTAGAAAAAAAACCCCGGAAAAAACAAGACAAAAGGGAACGAATTTGGGTTGCTGGTGGTGTGGGACGAGTTCATCCGCCGTGTTTAATTACTGTAATACGACCCGCTTTCTCCTCCGTTCTCCCTTTTGTTCGGTACATGAATATGCGCATGAGCTAAAGGACCTGCCGCGAATTATAAGCGATAAAAAGAGAGGCATGTTTTATTTAGTAGAGGGTAGAGCGATCGTTTAGGTGGTCGCCTGCCGTAGTAGAAAATGAGCCATGGGAAGGAAGGCATGTGCACAGGAATGTTCTCTATCTTTCATACACTTCTCATCTTGTACTCTGGATGAGGAATATTCTTAGGCATGTAGAGAAACGGCCATGACTGGCTGAGCGCTGGCAGCGAGATGAATCTAAAACGTTTCTCTGGCGAAAGGGCGTTCGTGCAAGTCAATAAAATAGCCGAGGGCACCCAGAACCGGGTGGGAATATCTATATATTTACCAGAAGCTACAGCTGGGTCCTACAAATAGCCTCTATCGATCTTGTATCAATAGTTAATCTCATATAGGGAGAACATAATAAGTCGTGGAGCTAGGGAAAAAAATTCTTGCTCCATAAAGTTGCGGATTGAGCTGTCATAGGAGAATAGTTGTGCACTAGAGGTTGTGTATTTGTGTGTATATATGTGTGTGTTTCACTGTGTAGAGTGTGCTGCAGACTGAAGTGTGCTCGTAGCATGAACAAGGGATCACTAGTCTTTTTTTTTGTTTTGGAGCTTTGTTACAGAGGACAAGACGCTCAGCTGCAAATCGATGCGAAGGGCTTAGGTGCTAACACCTGCTGCACCCTACAAGTGTGTGTGTGTGTGTGTGTGTGTGTGTGTGTGTGTGTCTGTCTGTCTGCCGGCTGTCTGTCTGTGCACGTTTGTTCATTCCCATTCTGTTCCCTGAGTTTGACTCAGTACTGGCGGAAGAAAAAACATGCGCCGCAGTCATTTTTTAAACCCTGAGATATTACAGATCCCACAGGTAGCCTGTGCTTCAAAACAGGCCAGTTCATAACACCATGAATAATGAGCTCATTAGCAGATGAAAAGTCATAAGCATAATTTCTGGGTAGGTTTTTCTTCTTCTTGTATACGTCCATGTAATCAAATGTAATATTTAGAACTGGTTTTGTTTCATCATCAAATATTTTTTTTTCTTTCATATTTTATATGCATACACAATATATAATTCAAATTTTATTTAAATATTGAGAAATCCTACAAAACTCGTTCATGATGAAATATCTCACTGGAGACCAACCGACACAAATATGCGTCCTGGGGTTTGTCTGAGAGCGGACGTATTTAAGGTGTGTCTCAAACCGCATGCTAGCACACTAAATTGTATGGCATAGTAGTTTGTTCCTGTCAAAATCATTGTGTGCTTGTTTGGTTTCTGACAAAATGATTCAGAATTTTCCTGCCATATGTGGTGGTTACACAAACTGTTACCACAATGTTGGTTATATAGAATGTCTTTTGGATGCTCTAGCATTAAATGTTCCCTTCACTTGAACTAGGAGACCCAAACCTGTTCCAGCATGACAATGCCCCTGTGCACAACGCCAGCTCCATGAAGATATGCTTTACATAGGTTAAAGAAGACTGCTATAGAATTATGACCTCATCCCAATTGAACACCTTTGAGATTAATGAAACACTGACTGCACCCCAGGCTTTCTCACCTCACCTACATTACCTACATACTTTGGGCTGAAAGAGCACAAAATCTCCACAAGTACACTCCAAAATGTAGTAGAACTCTTTCCAACAGAGTGGACTTTACTATAACAGCAAATGGGAACTAAATGTGGAATAGGAAGTTAAAAAAGAACATGCCAATCCTATAGTCAGATGTCCACAAACTTTTGCATTAGTTCCTGAGCGAGATGTAGTTGTTGAGGTTGTATCCTACCAGCCAGATGCCTTCAGGGACACTGTGATGAAGACAATGCTGTGTTTAAACTAAAGCTCAAATTTCCATGCTGTTATATGCTCTGTAACAAGTGGATATGATATTGTGTCTAATACTAACATTCGACAATCAAACAAAGGGAAATGAGCTTTTTTTATTTTAGTAATGCCTAATGCACTGTAAGGAATAATGCTGCTTCACTACAGGCACTAAGCAACAGCAAAAAGCACATTTTGGACATTTTGGGCGATGCCTTGCTTCACTGAAACAAACCCAGAGGCCACACATCCTTGACTGTGCCTATCAACAAAGCCACACCCACTCCTAGCATGCAAAATGTTCAGGTTTCGGAATTCAGTCCATTGGTAGTTTTTCTGACATCAAGAAAAGACATCATGACTAAACACTGGGCCTCAACACAAGCCTGTGGGCCTCATTCATCAGCATCCTGCCAGATTTACACTCAATTTGTACTCAAGTCTGTATGCTGCGACATGCAGATGAGCTATAAACTCAAAACAGGGTGAAAGAATATCTGAAATGTGGGATGCACTAAAGCGTTCAATACTGCAGCTCAGCCAAAACCAGCACATGCACTGACTCTTCCTCAGGGCACAATTACTGTTGTCCTGAATAAATAGTTATATATTAATTTATGTATTTGGTTATTTTACGTTAAATAACCACATTTTACTAAATCTTTATTCAATTAAAAACCGTTTTCGAATCCGTTTTTTTTTTTTAGAGATTCACATAATTAATTGTCTTTTACATGTAAATGTACGCAAAGTCGTCAAAGAAATTTCTCAGGATGCAAATGTTTTTCCAAACCGACTGCATTTTCATGAATCCCATGTTTCTTGTTTTTTTTCCTTAGAATGGTTTATGAATACATTTGTTAAAATACAGTTTGACAAATGAGGCCTATAGATTTGGAGAGCGTTTAACACACAAGTGTAATCCGACACACAACAAAGTACAATTTATTCTCTGCATTGCTTTGCTTTATCTGTACAACAGTCCATTTATATTCCCATTCTCTTCCATCGCCATTTGGCAGACATTCCCACACTCACACACACACACACTTTTGGAACAACTTTCAGAAGTACTTTGCTCGAGAACGGCCTCATGTTAGGCTGCAACACACAGCTATTAATGTAATGCTACACTTCCGTATCTCGTCCCATTATTCATATTTCATGCGAATCCCTTCCTGTTTTGCTTCTGTTGTTTATATTTTGGGTTGCACTTACACCAGTGTACACAATGTACCGTCCAAATGGCATTAAGATCGATGAACCTGGATAGTGTAAGATTTAATGCTGCATTCATGCCACCATAACATCCATTTTCCACTGTTTAGTTCAGCTTCCTGTGAAAGAGTGAAATACATTTAATTAGAAAAGTGGATTTGATTAGAAAAAAAAGAGCAAGCCTTGATTTTTTCCGAGCAGCCGTTGCCATTTGTCAAGCAAGTGTCAACGCCATGTCAGGAACAGTGAGGAATTTATTAATGTAGGGTCTAAAAGCTATTTCCTTCTTATTAGAAGCCCTTGAGATGTGATTTAGAGTTTCCATGTATGAAAAACTCAAACTCTTCAGCATATGACTCATTCAGTGCTGGTTAGTTTATGTTAATTACATTAAATTGTGACTTACATTCGATTGCTAGCAATCATGTACTGCTAGCATTCATTTAGAATTGCTAGCATTCATGTAGAAAGCCTGTACTTAGCTACATAGTGACTGGATTTACCTCAAGTGTTTCCCAGATCCATCAAGCATGAAGCCACTTACAATATGAAACAACTTAATTGTGAATCATTCACTGCTTGCTAGCTAATGTTATCTGCATTGGAATGTGACTAGCTAGTTATCAGAATATGACGCATCACAACAAGAAGCAGACCGAGGCGTGTCCTGAGAATCACATAGAATACAGATTACTGAATACAGACACAGATTTCAAAGGCCTGATTGTGAAAGGGTCAGAAGTCAGAAGGCACTAGTTGTGATGATTTGCCGTCTGCCTGAAACAAAGAAATAAAAGCAAACTATTGGTACCATACTGAATTGCATAGCATCGAATTGTTTCCATCGCATCGTATTGTGTTGAATCTCAGTGTGTTGATTCGAATCAAAATCAGACCACACCACATCATACCAAGGGTGAGTCATATCACATCGCATCTTTAATGTACTGTATCGTTGACTGTGCATCGTGATGTGAATCGCATTGGCCTCAGTTTGTCTCGCAGAGTGAATTCTTCAATTTTGAATGAAACTTTGACATATTTCAGCATCAAAAGATGTCTCTGAGAAGGATTTCTTTGCTTTTGAACGGAACTTTTACACCGTTCAGCCTCAGACAGGGATTTTTTTCCTTTTGTCTTGGTTGCGCAAACGCTATTCGTTTGTGATGTCGAAATCATAGCTTTTGGACAGGAAAAAGAAGGGAGTCTTCTGGTATAAGTCTTTTGTTCCTTTGTCACACAACAGCTGCACAGCCTCTGTACAGGAAACAGAAACGTACAACTCGGACCCGAGAACTTGTCAGGTGAGCCGATCATTGTGGTTTAATTCTGATGTATTTGCACATACACAGCCGACTCAAAACAAGGTGAGTGTTGAATGAAGCGTTTCTGTCATTCCATATGGCTTGCTTGCATTTTTTTCCTTCTTCATAAATATGATTAAATACGTGTAGACGTCTAGACGGGGGGAATGTGGCTTTTAAACATGTAACATTTAAATTTGATTCTTTTGAATTGAACAAATGGACTTTTAGGATCGAGTCGTTTTGCTGAACCAGGTTTAAGGATTTGAGTCGGTTAAATGATCTGATCATTCCATCCTTACTGCACTTCACATGTGGAGCCGGCTTGAAAGCGAAAAAATATTATATACCACGTTCACAAGCGTGCAAGATGAAGGACTCGGGTGTAATCGCTTCATCGCCTCGTAAACTTTTACCTCGGCTCAATCAGGATAATGACTTGTGCGCTTGTAATCCGGCTTTAATGATCTCCTTGCTGAGTTTTCGGCATGATGGATCACGTGTACGTTTTTTATTCTGGCGATTTCCTTCAGCGCCGCTGTAGAGTGCGGACACGTGCGTAGCATGGCATCGTCCTCTATTCTTCTTCTTCCTCTTCGGTTCTGCTTTGATATTATCCTTTGCCATTTTTGTTCATCCCTCTGATCTGCTTTTCATTTCTTTCTCTTCTCCTCTCTTGACACTTTTGCCTTTCTTCTGTCATTCTCTTATCCCAATTCCCTCCATTCATTTTTTTTTTCTCATTATCCCTTTTCTTGTTTTCCTTCTGTCCTCCTGTTTGTCTTCTTCCAACTCTTCTTGTTCTCCTTTGTCCAAATTCCTCTGTTTTCATTTCCCCCTTTATTTATTCTCTTGTCGTTCTGCCTACATTCTACTTCCCGCTTTCCTTTCTTCATTTTTACACCCTCTTTTTGACTCTTTTCAGGCACCCCTTTTTGCTTTTCTCCTGGCCTCCTTTTGTCCTCTATCACCTTTCTGATTTACTTTATCCTTTCTTAGTTCCCTAGTTCTATTCTTCTCTTCTGTTATCCTTGATCCTTTCATTCTTTTCTAACCTTTTAATTTGCTCCACTCTCCTCTTTCTTTTTCTCTTTTAATGTTCTCTTTTCTTCTCTTTATTTGTCATTTGTCTCCCCATATATTTCTTTTTTCTCCCATTTTCTTTTTTAATTGCTGTTTATTGGCTTATTTGCTCCCCTCTTCTCCATCACGTTGTTCCTTTCTATTGTCCTTCTTTTTTCCTTTTATTTTACATTCTTTCCTTCTTCTCTACCCTCTCTTCATTTCACCTCTCTTCATTTCACCTCTCTTTTCCTACATCTTGTCTTTACTTCCCTCCTTTCCTCTTTCCTTTTCTCTTGCTAGTCTTTTTATTCTTCACAATTCCCCTGTCCCTTCTTTCTTCTCTCCTTTCATCATATATTTTCCCACTCTCCTCACTTCTTCGTCTCCTGGGCCTCTTTTACTCTTCTCTCCTCTATTTCTCCTTTTTCTTCTTTCCCTTTCTGCCTCTTCTCCTGGGTAAAGCCGTCTGTTTCTCTGTTCTTCCTGCCTTTTCTCGCCCTCGTTGCTTCACCCTCCTGTTGTTTCATGAAACCTGACATCTTGGCAGCTCCGGGGCTTCGGACTCGCACCCTGAGTGTGAAGATAGAGATGTGGGTGATCCAGGCATGATTTGTTCATTGTAAGTCTGAACAAAATAACATCATCACTAGATCAGAACGGCAAAATCAAAGCAATGGCATGGAGAATTATGGAAAAATGAGTATGTGTTATGGCATACCCTAACCCTTATGAGCTACTTACAATAATCTCACTTATACAACTACGGGTTAAGGGGACCCTGTGTGCAAGGGACCAACAGTGGCATCTTGGAAGTCCTGGGATTTGAACTCACAACCTTTAGATGAGAATGTTAAGAATCTTAACAGAAGCATCTAAGCTGCTATTTTATTGTACTTTGCTGCATGTGTGTTTCCACCCTTTTTTGGGGTGTTTTTTTGTTTTTGGATGTGGTAGCATTCAATTGGATGGATGGATGGATGGATGGATGGATAGATAGATAGATATGCTTTAGATCAGTTTAAGTGGAAGATCTCCTGCTATAAAGCTCTGACCTCAACCCTATTAAACACCTTTGGGATGAATTGGAACACTGACTGCACCCCAGGCCTCCTCACCTCACCTACATCAGTACCTGACTTTACTAAAAAACCCTTGTGGCTGAATGAGCACAAATCTCCACATGCACACTCAAAAATCTAGAACATCTTCCCAGCAATGAGGTGGTTCATTATACCAGCAAATGGGGACTAAATGAGAAAATGTGTAAAAGGCACATACATGATCAATTTTATTTTGACCGTATATGTATAGAAAGAGATTGAAAGACAGAGATACTGTTACAGGGACTATTACAGGGTGGACACCTATTTCCTGGAACACTGAATCTTAAAATCTTCCAAACAAAAAAGATTGAAGATGTGAACAGATGGAGAGTCACAGTTTAGCATTTTCTAGTCACACAGCATGCACACCTTGGGAACCCATTTCTAATTAGATTAATTGTGGTCTTCTGTGCTAGGATGAATTGATGACTTTCCAAAGTCAATATGTTCTTCACCAACACTTTCGTTCCCATTCTATGAAAAGTGGGAGGAGCTATTCTTGGATTAAGATCGTATGGTCTCTCAAAAAGTATGCATACGCTGTATAAAGAGTGTATTTGTTATGTGAGAAAACTAGTAAGCAAAAGCAAACAATGTTGGTGCATGCTTTTACATTCATATAAAACCATTATTACAGAAATATTTGTTATGATTTACATGTACTGTATTTAAGACCTGCTTAATACATGGTGTGGATGTTGGCATTCGAGTCCCAGATATTATTTTGATCTTTTTCAGGGCCACTCCATTTTCTTTAGAAAACGACTTCTAGTCAGTCCTGGCCATTTGATGAACCTGTACTGTAGATTTACTCTTTTTTTCAAAAAGCCACGGATTGTGGCTTGGATTTTACATGAAACTCAATGCTTTTCGAAATCTCAGTGGGAAAAACCTTCCACCGATTTCTACGACACGGCTCGGAAAACTCTACCTGGTGTTCCGTTGCCGAGCATTTCCCCTCGGTCTCTGGCAAAAATCGCCGTCTGAGTGCAGGAGAGACGGGCGTAACGTACAAAGTCTAATGCTGAGAAAAACAGATCAATAAATATTTCAGAGGCCGCATGCATTTACACACTCACACACCTTCCAAAGCCAAAGAGCGGACATAGAGGGGGAGACGGCAAGAGTGCAATTGTAGAGCGAGAGCAAAGTGAAAAAAAGACAAAGAAAGAGAAAAAATAAAGCAGAGTATAACACTGACATGACATGAGGTGGGAAGTGTTGTAGTTCGCTAGCGAGTTCAGCTATGTGTGGTGCTCCATCACCACTATTGGGTTTCTTCACTACCCAAAGGCCTTTTGACATAAGAGTAAAGAATGATATATTGTAAAAGATTGTGAGAGATATATATTTAGAACTAAACTGTTTAGATCTTTTGGCAGATCTTTGTAATGGACCTTTAAACCCTGCTGGAACCTGTGCTTGCACTGCAACCAACATGACTTTCACAAGATAAATCCAAAGAGTGCAAAATACAGTACAATCAAATTTAAGAGACAGAATAAGATCTACAGAAAGGTAAAGAGAAGGGAAAGTACTAAAAGTGGAGTAATGGATGAAATAGAAACGGATAATGCTACTTTGACGATGCCGGTGATCCAGTGGGACCTGGACTGTTGAGACCAGAACGACATTATAAAGGACACAAAATGTCTCAATCAGACATGGAGCGAACATAACATGGCTTAACCTGTGTAACTGATGTGACTGAACTCAGTTTTGGAATTGAACAATTATATTTTAACATTAAGTTTGAAATTTTCACACTGAATTGGAAAATATGCCCAGAAATAATGTATGCAATGAAAGCAGATATGTATATTCACTGTTTTAAAAGTCTCTTTGTGCATGTGTGTACAGTATATAAAATAAAAACTAATAAAATACAGAAACCTTAACACTTATTTCCTGCATTTCTATAGCCTATAAATCACAGCAATAGGAGTGTCTTCCACAACAATTCCTTCAACACTCTCTACAATATTTCATACAATTCCTGCACAAGTTCCTACAACATTTAATACAACAATCTAAACAATTCCCACAACATCCCCTACAATAATCCCAACACCCCGAATTTTTCTCCCTACAATATTCTCTCAACAATACTATTCTTTTAACAATAATCCATATAACACTTCTTATAACATGTCAAACAACAATCCCTATAACACCCCAAACAACAATTGGTACCGCAATCTCAACAACAATTCCCACAAAAGTACCAACAGCAAAGCTCACAACAATCCTAACAATTCCTTTAAAAATTCCTCCAACACTCTCAAAAATCCCTACAAGAACCATTACAAAATAGTTTTCCTATTTCTACATGTAAAAAAGCCAGTGGAGTGTGTGGTTTCAGAGCTATAAAATGATACCAAACTGACACACACAAACAGGAACTGTAATTGTCTGCGCTGTGGATCAATTAGGTTCATTAGGCAAGTGTTTTTTTCCTTCACTTTTCATATTTATGTTGTTATATTAAACGGCATGATGTACTTTTTAAAGACCCGAATCACAGCTGAGCACATATTGTAAAGCCTAATACATCGAAATGTACAGTTGTCTCCTCCAGTCCTCCCACGATATCACTGAAACGTTATGGCTGCAATCTCTCGTTGTACTGCGATCAGTAAACCTACGCTATTAGCCCTAGGCAACGGTATTAGAAAGAGTATGAGTAAAAGTTCTGCTACAGTTGTACGAATTTGCAAAAGTAACAGTATAAAGTAGTGAGCAGAAAAATTAAGTAAATAAACCCAGAAAAACTACTTGATGTTGGTAAATCTGAGGAAAATTGTTTAACACTAACCAAGTGAGCTATGTTGAAAAGCATCATCTTCATTATTAAAAGGATTTAATCAATGGAGGGGAGGGTCAAAATCCTGTCAGTTTTAGTAGCTTGCAAGATTTGATAGCTAGATCGTGTAAATGAATGCAGAATTAGCTATACTATATGTATACCTGCACTTTTCCAGCCATATGTGATTTCTCCCCAAACTGTTACCTCAGAGCTTTTTGAACATCCCATTCAACATTCAATTTTCATTTGCCGTTATAACAACCTCCACTCTTCTGTGAAGATATTGTAGATTTTGGAGTTTGCTTGTAGAGATTTATGCTCATTCAGCCACAAGAGTGTTAGTAATAGGGTGTCCTTTTCATTCCGAAGGGTTCAATAGTTCAACAGAGTTGAGATCAGAGATCAATAGTGGGAGATCTTCCCCTCCAACCAACGTAAAGCACAAGTTAATGGAGTTGGCTTTGTGCACAGGGACAGTGTCATGCTGGAACAGGTTTAGGTCTCCTAGTTCAATTGAAGGGAAAATTGAATGCTTCTACAACCAAAGGCATCCAATACAATTGATAGCCTCTGACTTTGTGGTAAAACTTTGGCAAAGACCCACGTTTGATGGCTTTGCCCTCTTTTTTTCCTTCTTTGGCCAACAGTAGCCCAATTGGGGAAGGTGGTAGCTAGCTGGTTAAGTCATTGGACTTTGGATCTGAAGGTTGTGAGTTAAAATCTCAGCTACACCAAGTTGCCACTACTGGGGTCCATGAGAATAGCTCTAGATAAAGGTGTCTGCCAAATGCCTTAAATTTGATTTCCACCCTTTTGGCTAACAATACCTGTGGCAGTCATTGGTAGCCCAGGCCTCGATTAGTCTGGTATGGGATTTGCATATTTGATTTAATCAAACTCAACCCTCCCCATTTATCGGCACTAAGACGGCACTGGCTGGTGCAACTCTAAAGGATGATTTGGGGAAAAAAACACATATAGCTGGAAAAGTCAGGTGTATACCGATATAGTGTATTAATATTAATGTGCATAAGGTACAGAGTGTACCATACACCAAAATTGTGCAAGTAGTCACATTATCATTTTGAGACACGGAGGTGGAGGGGGGAAAAAAAAAGCAAAGTTGCAAAGCGAAGAAAGATTTCTCAAAAATGGCCTGGACAAGGCCACAAGAGGAAATATAAAATAAAATTGACTGGAGAACAGACAGATGGCAAGTTGGAGAGAAATAGAAAATAGAAAAAAATAATGAAAGCGATAGATAGATCAAGAAAGGGAGAAAGAGAGAGAGAGAGAGAGAGCAAGACTGGATTGATCTAAAAGCAGTCATTACATGCACTAACAAACAACAGGTTTTCTCAGACAAGTCAAAAAAAGCATCGCCAAATCCAGCGTAGGCGTGCTGTTCAAGTCAGAACGTCCCTCCCGCACAAGCGAGGAACTGGCAGCGAACTTATATTTTCCTCACACCCCGTGTTCCTTTCCTCATTACTCCATCGTTCCGGCAAGTTAATCTGTTAGTCCTGCAAATGAAAACAAGTTTTCTGTAGGTTAAAAAATAAGGGTGCTAGCATTATCATTGGCACCCTGTCATTTTCGCTAGACAGCTAATAGAAATGAGACCAGCTCGGTAACTGGGGTGTCCACACTCCACGTCACAATTTCCTTGTCACGTCTCCGGCCTGCTGCACGGGAGATATCGCAGCTGCGAAAGATGTCCCTAATATTAGCATGGCATTCAAGCAGTATGAAGACATTTCACAGAGGATTTGCTCATGAAAGAGTCAAAGTGATTGCACTTCTCAAAGCTAATCGCTATTGAGTTTCTATAACCTGCTAATCAGTATTTTCCATTTTTGAGCTTTTATTGATAGTAGATTCCAGTTAGCGATATAAAGGATGGGGTAGGATGTGACGGATGTGGTTAAATATTCACGTAATTGGCATTTAACTTAACCACTTAAATGATAATAATCAAATTGGAGCTGTTGTGCAGGAATGGACGAGAGCATCGAGTCTGGACTGAGGAGCAATACTCACTACCCCAAGCTGTCTTTTTTTTTTCTCCTCACACATATTGTACATTTTCAGAATTGCACGTCTTGCACAGCTGCACTTTATTAGGTACATTTATAATAAGTCAGACTGTTTCTGCCTCCCCAGACTGTAAATATTCCATTTCTCTTGTTATTATTCCATCTCTATTTTTAATATTAAATCAGTTTGATTTGATTTAACTGCAGTTGTATTATATTGTAAATTTGTCTTTGTTTTATTTTTATTATTATTATTATTATTTATGTCACAGAGCAGCTGTTAGATACATTTCACTCATGTTATGCTGTGTGTGGTTACGAATAGGACAAACAAAATTAGAACATGAATTTAGCGCTAAAGAAAACCAATATAAAAGAAAGAAAAAAGATAAAAGCTTAAGAAAGAAAAAATGTAAAGAAGGGTGAGGGTAAGGAAATGAGAAAAAAGAAAAACAGAGAAGGAAGGAAAGAAAGAAAGAAAGAAAGAAAGAAAGAAAGAAAGAAGAAAGAAAGAGAGAAAGAAAGAGAGAGAGAGAGAAAGAAAGAAGGGACAAAATCTAAAGTTGCATGAGTGTAAAGAAAAAGAAATTTAAAAGAAAAGGAAGAAAAAGAAAGAAAGAACAAGAGAAAGAAAAAAGAAAGGTGAAGAGGAAATGAAAATTGTAAAGAGGGATAAGGGGAAAGGAGGAATTTAAAAGAAAAGAAAAAAAAAAAAAAAAGAAAGAACAAAAAAGAAAGGTAATAAGTAAAAAAAAATATTTAAAGAGAGATATGTGGAAAAATAGGGATTTTAAGAAGAGAAAGAAAGAAATTTAACAATAAAGAAGTTTTAAAAGAAGGAAGGAAGGAAGATTTTTAAGAAGGAAAAGTGCAAAAAGAGAGGAATAAAAAAAGAAAGAAATGTAAAATAGAAAGAAAGAAAGAAAGAAAGAAAGAAAGAAAGAAAGAAAGAACATAAAAAAGAAAGAAAAAGGGGGAGAACAAAGAGAAGGAAAGAACTGAAGGAAGGAAGGAAAGAAAGTCAGGGGAAACTGAAAAGGAAAAGAAAAAAGGAACTGGATGAAGAAGATATATTATGGCAGAAAGAAAAAGAAGTTGCGTTATTGAGGAACTGATGATGTCGTTTTCTCCTCCCAGATAATGACACCATATCAAAAAGGCTGAATGTATAAAACTCTTTTTCCTTTATTTAAAATGAACCGGCGAGAAGGATGGATTATTTGGAACACATTAAGCGTTCCTACACTGCACTCCTTTCCTCGCTCTGAAATTTTCCTCACTTTTCCATTTTCAATGTCATTAAACAAAAAAGCAATTTCATGTGTTTAATTAATTGTAATGAATTTCCTGCATTATGTCCTGTTTGGGTGGATTAGATATTCATGGTTAATGAAATTCCCTTTCCTTCTGGAGCGGAATTACTCTCGTAGCTCTCGTAGCTCAACACCACCATCTTTTTTTTTCATTTCTATTTTTCAAATACACAGAAATGCCATCACTCGTTTACTACTGGGAAAACATGAAAAGAAAACAGAAATAGCTTTAATAAGTAAGAGGGGAAAAGTGATTAGTAATTATTTAAAGAATTTAAGGAAGGAAGTAAAGAAGGTTGGAGGGGGAAAGAAGGATAAAATAATAATAATTAAAAAGTATAGAAAGGAAGAAAGATGAGGGTGAAGAATGATTGGGGTAAATAGAAAAAAGAAAGAAAGAAAGAAAGAAAGAAAGAAAGAAAGAAAGAAATATAGGAAAGTAATTAGAAAAAGAAGGGAGGGAAGAAGGAAAGGAATAAAGGGAAGAAAGTAAAGAAGGTTGAAGGTGGAAAGAAAATACCTAAAAATGGATGAAATAAAAAGAAAGAAAAATTGAAAAAAGAAAGATGAGGGTAAATAAGTATTGGGGTATATATGAAGAAAAATTAGGCAACAGAAAAGAAAGAAAGAAAGAAAGAAAGAAAGAAAGAAAGAAAGAAAGAAGAAAGAAAGAAAGAAAGAAAGAAAGAAAGAAAGAAAGAAAGAAAGAAAGAAAGAAGAAGAAAAGAAAGAAAGAAAGAAAGAAGGAAAAAGGAGGAAGGAAGAAGAAACAAAGTGAAGAAAGTTGGAGGTGGACAAAAAAAGGAAAGGAAATAAAAATAGAAAAAAGAATAGAAAGAAAGAAAGATGAGGGTAAAGAAGGATGGGGTAAATATGAGGAAGAATTAGGCAACAAAAAGAATAAAAGAAAGATGGTAAAGTAATAAGAAAAAGGAGGGAAGGGGGAAAAAGAAAGAAAGAAAGAAAGAAAGAAAGAAAGAAAGAAAGAAAGAAAGAAAGAAAGAAAGATTTTGACATCATTTGGGCTGTTTATTATTGAGGTGTGTTGATAGTAAACATCAGTCAGGGTTTGTTCTTTTCTCAGTCGTTCCTCCCATTATTAGATCATCATACACAATCAACACAATAATGTGCACTTTTTCTTTTTCTCTGCTCTATCGTTCCTATCACTCTATCCATAGGAAGAGGAGTATAAAGTGCAGTATAAGGACGGTGTGTTGGCTCAGCTGCGGTGACCTTTACACTGTGCGCTCTGTTCACATGGTAATGAAAGTGTTATGGAGGTCGATTAACTCGGCCGATATTGTCAGAAAACCGTTGAGTCAGTGCTGAGAGGTCGATATGGAGTGACGCAGGGGTTCATTAGGCTCCATTTTGGATGTAATTCAGCAACACTATATTATGGACAAATGTTTATAGATGTGATCCTTTTTGGACATCCCATTCCACCATTAACCCCTATTTGCTGTTATAATAATCTCCACTCTTCTGGGAAGACGTTCCACTAGAGTTCATTTGTGGTTTGCAGTAATAGTTTGGAGAAGAAGCAGATTCAGGTGGAAAAGTCAGGTGTTCCAATACTTTTGAACATATATTGTATTTACTGTATGCATCTCTATAACTTGCTTTCTTTTGCCATTTCGCCATAAGTTAAGAAGCATATGTCTTAAGTAACAGAAAAAAGGAAGGAAGGAAAGAAAGAAAGAAAGAAAGAAAGAAAGAAAGAAAGAAAGAAAGAAAGAAAGAAAGAAAGAAAGAAAGTTAAGAAGCATAAGTCTTACATAAAAGAAAGAATGAAAGAAAGCTAATAAAGTTACAGACAGAAAAGAAAGAAAGAAAGAAAGAAAGAAAGAAAGAAAGAAAGAAAGTTAAGAAGCATAAGTCTTACATAAAAGAAAGAAGTCTTAAGTAACAGAAAAAGGAAGAAAAGAAAGAAAGAAAGAAAGCAAACTAAGTTAAGAAGCATAAATCTTACATAAAAGAAAGAAAGAAAGAAAGCTAATAAAGTTACAGACAGAAAAGAAAGAAAGAAAAGAAAAAGAAAGAATGTAGATGAAATAAGAAGCATGAGGGGGAAAGCAGAAAAAAGAAGGAAGAAAGAAAAAATGAAAGAGTGATATAAAGAATACAATATTATCAGGGTTTGAAATGAAACCCAACAAACGCAGCTAAAAATGAACCACAGCAGCAAACGCTGTAAAATCCCTGGAAGGCTCCAGCGCACACGTCCACTGTGGTTGTCCCACAACCCCACCCCACCCCCGACCGTCCCCGTCTCCGCCCCTGCAATCTGGATGTACACACGGTCCATCAAAACTTTCGATGAAAATTGATCTGTTTACCACCGAGCCCTTAATTCAGACACGTCTGTGACGGCGTCGTCGCTCCAGTCAAGCCGAGCCCCAAAGATAAAGCCTGTGAGATCCATCACGGTCGGCTCACATCGACAAATAAGACGTTATGATCCAGTGCTTGGAGTAAAAATAGACGGGCGTATCGACAGTGCCTCGGGTTCCAGCCGACAGAAAGCTGGCTTTAAAGCACTGCATTCCTCAATCTCAGGTCTTCAACTTAATAAAGGGACATTTTTAAATGCTGGGTTTCAAAACCGACCATTTAAGATGCTCCCCGTGTTGAAATGTGCGCAGCTCGAATGAATACAAAGATAAGCAAAGCAAAGAAGTGAACGGCGATCAATTCTCCAGCTCTTGAAGTCTTTTTCATACAAATTCGAATCTGCTGAATGAGGCTCAGAGGCGCTCCGAGCTGCATGGGTGTGCTGAAGCCCTGTGAGCCATCATGAAGTATGAAATTAGTCCAGTCAGTTGATTAAAGTCTACCATGATGTCCTCTATTCATGATCAATTTCTTTAAATGATCGATTGTTTTTTCTTTCTTTCTTTTTTTTTTTAATACTGCATGTTTTAATGTTTGATGTTAAATCAATTTGATTTTCTGCCACCAAATTGAAACCCATTGATTTCTTCAAATGCGGAAAACGTAACCAGAAGTAACATATCATCCAAATATAAAGAGAAGCGAAATAGACAGTATTTTGAGAGATGTGATGAGCGGAGCCACCCAGTAATCAATAAGAAAGAAAGACCTGAATAAGAAGACAATAAAATAGGGACAAAGGGGGAAAAAGAAAGAAAGAAAGAAAGAAAGAAAGAAGAAAGAAGAAAGAAAGAAGAAAGAAAGAAAGAAAGAAGAAGAAAGAAAGAAAGAAAGAAAGAAAGAAAGAAAGAAAGAAAGAAAGAAAGACTTGAAGAAGAAGACAATAAAATAGGGAAGAAGGGGAAGAAAGAAAGAAAGAAAGAAAGAAAGAAAGAAAGAAAGAAAGAAAGAAAGAAAGACTTGAAGAAGAAGACAATAAAAAAGGAAGAAGGGAAAAAGAAAGAAAGAAAGAAAGAAGAAAGAAAGAAAGAAAGAAAGAAAGAAAGAAAGAAAGAAAGAAAGAAAGTAAGAAAGAAAGAAAGAAAGAAAGAAAGACTTGAAGAAGAAGACAATAAAAAAAGGAAGAAGGGAAAAAAAGAAAGAAAGAAAGAAAGAAAGAAAGAAAGAAAGAAAGAAAGAAAGAAAGAAAGAAAGAAGAAAAGAAGAAAGAAAGAAATTAGTAGAATATTAATTAGAAAGAAAGAAAGAAAGATGGATAAAATAAATACAATTGAAAAAAAAGGGGAAGTTAAAAGGAAGGAAGGAATTAAGAAGGTTAAAGGTAAAAAAAAAAGACCTGAAGAAAAAGAAAGTTGATTAAAATCTATTTAGAAGTTCTCTTTTTATGATCAATTTCCTTAAACATACGATTGTTTTTTCTTTATTTATTTTTTTAATACTGCATGTTTTATGTTTAATGTTAAATGAACATTCGAATTGATTCCTCCAAATGCAGAAACA
This sequence comes from Silurus meridionalis, assembly GCF_014805685.1. Taxonomy (NCBI): domain Eukaryota; kingdom Metazoa; phylum Chordata; class Actinopteri; order Siluriformes; family Siluridae; genus Silurus; species Silurus meridionalis. The sequence goes on along the minus strand of NC_060904.1, from coordinate 15,596,888 downwards.
TAACCAGCAGATAAAAGATAAATTCCAAAGCTAAAGTTAAGTAAAATAGGCAGTATTTTGAGAGAAATGATGAGCAGAACCACCCAGAAATTTGATTCATTCAAACTATGATATATTTTTTTATAAATCAAATAATGAGCGTTTGGAATCATCTGATTGAACCGCGTGCTTTGAAGGATCCTGCAAGCTTTCGTGCTGTGTGTGTGTGTGTGTGTGTGTGTGTGTGTGTCTGTGTGTCTGTGTGTGTGTGTGTGTCATAAATAAAAGTAATAAAATACTTCTTGCTTATTTTCTGTAGGAAAATTGGTGGTTGGCAGGATGGAGGGATGTGGTGTAACTGCGATCCTGATAATGCTGCATCCTGAAGGGCTTTATTTCTTTTCACAAGAAAACATTTTCACAAAAACTTTTTACAAAATGCTGACACTGAAGATTCCTTCCAAATAAAAAGTTAATGAACCTCTCGTATTCGTTATGTGAATAATTACACGTCCTTTTTCTGCAGTATTTCAAAGTGTGGAAGTAAAAGAAAGAAAGAAAGAAAGAAAGAAAGAAAGAAAGAAAAAGAAAGAAAGAAAGAAAGAAAGAAAGAAAGAAAGAAAGGGTAAAAAGTAAATAAATGAAAATCCAGAATCAAAAGTGGAAAAGTAATGAAGAAAAGAAGAATGCAAAGAAAGAACGAGAAAAAAATAACAGTTAGCACAGAGTTAGCTCAGAGTTAGTTTAGAGTTAGCACAGTTAGCACAGAGTTAGCACAGATTTAGCTCAGAGTTAGTACTGTTAGCACAGAGTTAGCACTGTTAGCACAGAGTTAGCACAGAGTTAGCACTGTTAGCACAGAGTTAGCGCAGAGTTAGCGCAAATGACTTATAATTATATATTAAATAGAGGGAATTGCACAGCATCTGTGCATATGGGGCTTATTAAAACATACTGTCGCTACGCAGCAAATAGTTATTTGTTATGCTAAATTTATTTGCAGTGAAGCAACAGCAAAAACAAAAACAAATAATGTGGCGAAACCTGCCTGCGGTAACACCGGTGTGTAAAGTGGAAAGTTTTCCCAAGCACATAGAAGCAAATTGGTGAGCTGGGCATGAACCTTTCTTAATATGGATTATTTCTGGGATGTTTTTGGCTAGTAGTTGCTCTGTATGGCTTGTAACTTAAAATTGTTGTGATGGAAAAGAAATATATTGGAAAAAAATATATATATATATTGGATGGTTTCTGCAAAGCAAAGTGTTGCATTTGAAAGTCCAGCATTCAAGGTGTACTACAGGTCCTCACTTCCTCATGGAATGTTGTAATGAATGGCTAAAAAAAAAGTGTTTGATATGTGTCCCGTGCATAGCATTTAAATAAAATGTGGATCAAAAAAAAAAAGAAAAAAGACAAGGAGAAGAAGTATGTTTGTGTCGATCATGTCGACCGTGTCACTCGATTCCGTTTCCATTCCTCTACGTATATCTTGCGAAAAACAAAACAAGTAGCCTGATGAAAGGAGTCAGACGAGTGCAGGAAAACAATGAGCTTTTGTGCTCCTGCACCGTTCAAAACCTTTGCAGTGGTGTAGCCAGACGCTACACAATGCCATAATAATGTTTGGAAACAAAGTACAACCTTCTCGGCAATTACCGTCGACTCCCATTGAAATTCAAATGATCCTAAACCTGCATTTAAAGCCCACTAAGCATTATCTTCCTATATCAGCAGGACGGCTTTGCATAGCCATCGCGAGCCAACGCGCGTCTTGTATTGCTGAATAATAGCAAAAGCACTTAGCACAAAAACGCTCGTCCGTCTGAGCAAACTTCAGGTGTCAAACGCTAGCTGTTTTGTTTCAGTGGTTTCTGAGGTTGTGTCTGTAGCACACCTGTATCTGTATACTGTAATAGAATTACGAGGATGGACTCATTTCTTTACTCAACACAACTTTATACACATTAATATTAGATGAACTCAAGGAAGAGATGAAAATTGTGTTGAATCTGTTTTATATGATGACGTGTTAAAATTTTCTTTCACTGGAACATGTGCACACTCAGACCTCAAAAATGTCTGAAGCATAACTTTTCCTGGATAAGAAATGTTTTTATCAAATTAAGAGCCGAAAGAAAGAAAGAAAGAAAGAAAGAAAGAAAGAAAGAAAGAAAGAAAGAAAGAAAGAAAGAAAGAAAGAAAGAAATGAATGAATGTGAGGAAAAAATAATTATTGTGAGGAAAAAATTAATTCTTGTGAGGGAAAAAGAAAGAGAAAAAAAAGAAATAAATGAATGTGAGGGAAATAAATGAATGTGCGGGAAAAATAAAAAGAAAGAAAGAAAGAAAGAAAGAAAGAAAGAAAGAAAGAAAGAAAGAAAGAAAGAAAGAAAGAAAGAAAGAGAAATGAATGAATGTGAGGAAAAAATAAAAAGAAAGAAAGAAATGAATGTGAGGAAAAAGAAAGAAAAAGAATGAAAGAAATGAATGTGAGGAAAAAAAAGAAAAATAAGGAAATAAATGAATGTGAGAGGAAAAAGAAAGAAAGAAAGAAAGAAAGAAAGAAAGAAAGAAAGAAAGAAAGAAAGAAAGAAAAAGAAATGTAAGGGGAAAAAAGAAATGAATGTGAGGAAAAAGAAACAAGAAAGAAATAAATTAATGTGAGGAAAAAAGAAAGAAAAAAGAAAGAAAGACATGAAAGTGAGGGAAAAAGAAAGAAAGTTTAGAAAGCAAAAGGGGAAGTAATAAAAAAGGAAGAAAAGGACAGAGAGAAAGCTAAAAAGCAAAAAAAAAAAAGACAAAATAGCCTTACTTAAAAGCAGAATTCTGAACTGGAACTGAAGTTCATCCCTAAACTTCTCCCCGGACACTGACCTCATTGTTATAACTTCATGACTGATTACAAATCCAAATAATCCACGCCTTCAAATTTCAGTGAAAAGCTTTAAACCTGGAATGTTATGTTTAACAAGAAATTCATGGCAAAGTGTCCAAAAACTTTTGCCACTGAACTGCAGTGTAGTGTTGATTTGACTGAGATTTTTATTGTACAGAATGAACTGTATTGGAGATGAATGACTGCTGTTGCGGTTGCAAATTGGCGCAGCAGGTTGCAGGGGCTTCCTCACGCTACCTCCATTCTCTTTTCCCAGGATCGCCATTCTGCTGACTCAGGCTTCCACTAACCACCTCTCCAAACCCCACTAAATGAAACTTGACACACACACACACACACACACACTACAAATTCGCTCTTTTTACACATTCGTCTTTGGCATTACATAAAGCGGCGATAAGCTCACGGTAACGGACTGCTCTACACATTTGTCTCTTGCTGCTGCCGATAGCTGCTCTTGTCACCATGTACACTATAGACAATTATACTGTAAGAATTCCTCACTCTATTAGTTTTTTGGAACGCAACCACCATTGTACGTCAACGTGCCCATTGTACTGCACTTAGAATAGTCCACGTCTACTGTACATCCATGAGCAGTTGTACCATTATACAAACTCTGTTTTTTCATATTTTGGAGACTTGGGACTGGAAGCTTTAAACTAAACCTTCTAAAAGGCTCTAACCCAAACCCCAACTAGCTTGCAGGCTCTAAACAAAATGTTAAAAAAAAATGGACTGCTTGTATGTTTCCTCGAGGTAGCATTGTTAGTACAGCTATGTTCCTATTATCATTTTTGTCACTAGACTATTTGCCTAATCAACTCAGTAACTCATTTAATGTGAAAAGACTCTGTTACTCTCAGCACACTGATCTATTACTAGAATAATATTAATGAGTCAAACACTGATTAATATCTATTTAAATGATCACGACCCCAAAACTACACAGAAAAAAGGTCACGGATGTTGTGACCAGTTCCAGTCAGGAGTTTCTTCCAATCAACATTTTTTTTTGCTTGCTGTTGAACTGATGCTGAACTGTATGTTGGTGAGGAGTAGATACCACCAAGCTTCAAACAAAACAAGTTCAAGAACGCTGATTAATGGCTTTGACCAGTTACGTTTTTATCCGTTCATAAATAAAAATAAACAACTGATTTCGTAAAATGTGGTTTAGTAAAAAGTAGAATATTTGAAGTAAATTCACGTAAAAGTCTCTAAAGTGGAAATACTTCAGTAAAGTTATCTATCTATCTATCCATCTGTCTGTCTGTCTGTCTGTCTGTCTGTCTGTCTGTCTGTCTGTCCGTCCGTCTGTCCTTCCCGATCACCTAACATACAGTATCTATCTATCTATCTATCTATCTATCTATCTATCTATCTATCTGTCTGTCTGTCTGTCTGTCTGTCTGTCTGTCTGTCTGTCTGTCTGTCTATCTAAAGTAAAGATGTGTAAAAAAAAGCTACTTAGGTAGAGTAACAAATTACATTTACTTCCTTAATGTCCACCACTGATATTGAGAAAATCAATGAATTTTGTGTCTGGATGATGATTTGCTGTGCACAGTGCTAAACCGGTAGCCATAAATCTTACTTGTGGAAATTTATATTTACATTCGGCAGGCACCATTATCCAGAGCAACTTAAATGTTTTTATTATATTTATAAAACTGAGTAGATATAGGGTTAAGGGCCTTGCTCAGGGGCCCACGAGGGGCAGCTTGGTCTGGCCGGGACAAACGCATAACCTTCGGATCCAAAATACAATTCCTTAACCATATCTCTCATATATTATGTTTTGAACACAGATTTTTTTTGTGTCAAATATAACTTGCGATTCCAAATATTTTTTTTATTTATTTTTGTCGCAGTGGAGCACTAAACTAAAAAAGCCAATATTCATAAGCTTCAAAATTCCTCTTGTGTTCTTACACGGATCCAAGATTGCCCCTTCCCCCCCCTGAGCTATGACACAAGGTCTCTTGATCTAAAAAGTGAACGTTCTAACGTTCTTTATTGGCAAACGTGTTTGCCAATAAAGAGCCCAGTGTCGTGTACTGCTTCTATCTTCTATATAAGCAGTTTGAAATGCAGACTTGATGGGTTTATTTTAAATATAGCGCAGAAAGTGACTTGCGCGCTTATTTCATCCACTTAATGTCAGCGGTGCACGGCGACGGTGTCAGCTCTCGCTCGAGTGGCAGGTTTAATCACAGCAGAAGCAGAGCCTCACTTTCGCAATAATATCGCTCATTTATTACACCCGAGTCGGAGCACGTTTACACCTCAATTAGTGTCAGGCTCCTCCCATCTGAACCTCGTCTACACCGGTTACTGCACGATCCAAGCACATAGTGCGCCGTGAATGAATTCCTTTTCAACAACATTTGCCTGACAAAAAAGGTTTGTCTGGATTATTACCTTGGATTATGGCTCTGGAGTATAGTTCCCATCTGCCACCATGACCTCACATGCCATATGACATGATCCCTGCACATGTATTCAATTTAATTCATTATAAAAAGTCAGACAGACAGACAGACAGACAGACAGACAGACAGACAGATAGATAGATAGATAGATAGATAGATAGATACACTATGTTGCCACAAGTTTGCGGACACCTGGAGAAAAGATTCACCGATGGTGATTTTTAAACGCACGACGATGCCAAAAGATAAACTCTCGAGAGAAATAGTTGTGAAAGGAAGGAGGAAGACAGTGAACAATGACTTTCTTGGTAGGCTACTGTTTAGATACAAGCAGTGTAACAGACACTGTCTTTCGTTAAAGCCTGTGTAAAGTTCATTAGTTTCAGTGTAGACAGATGCAGCTTATTTATGTTCAAAATAAAAATCTTTGTAAAATTCAGTGGGTGCGGCTTATATTTGGGTGCACTTAATAGTCCGGAAATTACGGTAGTTAAAATAGAAATACATAAACACTGATTACACTATCTCTCCATCATGACACTTGTTAGTGTAGAATATATTAGGCAGCAAGTGAACAATTTGTCCTCAAAGTTGACGTGTTAGAAGCAGGAAAAATGGGCAAGCGTAAGGATTTGAGTGAGTTTGACTTGAGCAAAATGTGCTGGCTAGACGACTGGGTAAGAGCATCTTCAAAACTGTGGCTAATAATGAAGAAACATATCTTGCTTGTGTAAAAGAGGACTTGTAGTCTAGCATGCTAGTTGGTTCCTATGCTAGATAAGCACAGACTGACAATTCATCAGTATGCTTATTGGACATCTAAGAAACATCATTTTGTTCTGATATATACAAGTTATGCAGAGGAAAGACAAAACAAACCTCACTTGAACAAGTCTTTTACTTCACCGTAGCAACCATTGGAAAACTTCGGAACTTGTGTATGGTTGTGGATGTTATTTTTTCCCCTGACAAGCTTCGACGTGATAAACTGTGAGTCATTTTGGCCTACAAACAAATCAAACTTGCATGGTCGTGTTGCCTTGAAGAGGTCGGTTGAAGAGAATCAAATCAGTCGTAATCAGTGAGGCATAATGTCCATCATTAGACACACTTTTCACTGGGTTCAGACCACAAATCAGCACACCACCTACTCAGAATCCGTGCAAACGTTAGCCAAGATGTTGAGTGGGCACACACACACAGAGAAACACACACACCACTTATACTGTTGAGTCAGAACCATCTGTTAGCCTCTTGTGGGCAGACTGAGGTGTTAATGTCAGATGTTGTTGAGTAGGCGAGACCCCGCACGTCCTTCCATCTCTCGGCCTAATCAGAATCGTCTAGCTCCCTGACACTCTGCTCGCTTCCTGCGGAGGTTAATAGAAATGACATGCATATTAATAACAGCATTATTACCACAGAGAGGCGTCTGCGTACGAATTTCATAATGCCGCGAATCTCTCGAAGGCGACGCCAGGTTAAAGATCGCCTCGCTTGTCTCTCTTTGCTGCCGACCTCTGCCAAAGAGACGCCATGCGCACGTCACGCTCGCAAATTGTCCGTGACAAAGACAGGGAAAAAACTACCAGTAACTCTGACCTGTTGGCTAATTAGCGCCGATTAGCAAAAAAACGTTCTTAAAAGAGCAGGTGGACGTGCCGCCATTATTGGGGCCGACACGCACCGGGCCGCGCCCCAATAATGGGGCACTTGTTTTGCTAGCAGGAGATGTTTCAGAGTGAGGCTAGAGATGAAGGGCATGAAGGCTTGTACAGTTCCTGCACAGAAACACTTGAAACCCCCAAAGGATCGGTGCTACTCTTTCATTGCTTTATTTTTAACTCACTCACCCAGATCACACACACACACCCTCTTTAAAAATTCATGTGTGTGATTTTCCAGGTCATTAAAGCGTCATCGGTCAGGATTTTTGTACGTGGAATGTCAATTTTTTGTTTTGTTTTTGGCATCCCCTGGCTTTTCCTGCTCCGTCCCGCCCACTTTGTTGTGACGGTGTGTTTGTGTGCATTGGATGCGTTGTTGGAGAAGTGTGTAGGATAATGGAATGGTATACTGTAAGGCCAATTACTAAGTAAAGAACTGGCAGAGGTGCACTTTAATGAGCTAAAGGCTAGCCATAGGAGGTCTAAAGAGAGAGGTATGTGGGAGTAATGTTGGACAGACAAGCAATAACAGCAAGCTCAGATAAGGAGTTACCCCACGCTTACATCACCTCTCCTTCCTCTCCTCATTCAATAATGCATTGCCGGGATCTAAAGGCAGTTCAGGACAGGATTAGAACTAGAACAACCCATAATTACATCCAGAGTAAACGCAAAAAAACGAATTAGATCCGAGTCAGACCCAGATCAATCTCAGAAATCACTCCAAATCTGCATGTAGTTTATCATTAGGCCAAAATGATCATGGATTGGTCCAGTTTTATTTTTTTGGTCTGGTCCAAATTTAGCACCATATTCAATCCAGACTGACTGTACATTTGCATCAGGCTTGTTGCAGACTCAAAATTAGACACAATTTGATCCAGGTTAAATGTAGACTCAAAATTAGATCCAGTTTGAAATGGGATCATGCAGGATTTAACCTAGGTTAGATGTAAACTCAAAATCAGACCCAGATTAGAATGAGATCATGAAGAATTTGACCAAGGTTAGAGGTAAATTTAAAGTCAGGCCCAGATTAGAATGAGATTATACAGAATTTGTCCTAGGTTAGATGTAGACTCAAATTCAGACCCAGATTGGAATGAGATCATGCACAATTTAACCTACAGTAGGTTAAAGTCAGCAAAGTCAGCGCCAGATGAGATCATGCAGAATTTTACACAGGTTATGTGCTGACTCAAAGCCCAGCCCAGTTTAGATTGAGACCATCACAATGTTTTTAAAGCAGTGTAGATGTACAATAAAAATCAGACTATGCAGAATGCAGCATTTGTCCCAGGTTAGATGCAGACTTAAAGTCAGTTGCAGCATAAAGTCAAAGCAATGAAAAATTTGACCCAAATTGCATCCAGACTAAATGTCAGACTTAAAATTAGACTTAAATCAGACCCAGTTCACACCTAGACCAAATATTGGGTATAGATCAGGCCCAAGGCAAAGACAGATTCCATATGAGACCTAAACCAAAGAAAAATTGGATAGAGACCAAACTGAGACAGACTGTTATTGACTAGACTAGACCATAACAACATGGCGTAATTAAAAAGTGCACTATACATAAATCACTGAGGTAATTAAAACTCCGGCTTCTCCTATCAATCTGCTGTCACCTCTCTTTCATCCCTCACCACCACTCTTAGTTCTAATATTGTCTAGAATGCAATCTGTCTGTAACTTATACTCTTCTTCTTTTCCTGGCTCCGTGGAAGCTTTTTGTGGTGTCGCAGCATTGGCTGAGGTTTTCCTTACTCCAATTACATTCTCCAGTGGAGCAGGATGGGTAATCCCCACTCTCAGTGTGTCTCATTTTATTTTATTCAAGCTGCTTTTCAATGCTCATTTTCTCCTCTCCCTAGGTAGCTTTTATATTATATCTATACTGGCCGCTCATAGGCTGAGAATAGAAATATGAGTTTGCAACAGATTTTTTTTATTTATTTTTTTATTATTAGATCATAATATATATCAGCATGTATCTCTATAAAATTTTACTCAATTGAAAAAGCTATATATATAAAAAAGCCCATTACCTTCCAATGTTTATTATGAGAATTATCTGTGGAACATCTGTGATCACTGGATACACAGTAAAAAGATGTTGTAACCGCATACTGACGCCAAATCCAGTATAAACATTTATTTGGAACGTACGTTATAAGGACAAAATTACTGGACCATGTGGTAGCATGAAATGTTCCCTTCAATTAAACTGTTCCATCATGGCAATGTCTCTGTGCACAAAGCCAGATCCATGAAAATCTGCTTTACATGGGTTGGAGTGTATTTTGAGTGGCCTGCTATAGAGCTCTGACCCCAACCCTATTGAACACCTTTCGAATGAATGAACCCTGACTGCACCCCAGTCCTCCTCACCTCATCTACATCAGTACCTGACTTTACAAACAACCTTGTGGCTGATTAACACAAATCTCCACAATCACACTTCAAAATCTAATGGAACATCTTCCCAGAAGAGTGAAGGTGATTATAAGAGTAAATAGAGATAAAAGTGGAAGTGGAAGTTTCTAAAAGATCATATAAATTTCATCAGGTGTCCACAAACTTATGTTCATATAGTATAAATATTACATAAAGTGTAAATATTATATATAGGATTAACAGAAAAATCAAATGATAAATACACCATGTTATAATATTATATATTGTTATTTCTGCTGTACAATATAATAATATTAATAATATTAATAATAATAATAATAATAATAATAATAATAATAATAATAATTTTGAATAAAGTATATAACTTACAACACTAGAAGCATTTTGTATGCATATTTTCTTATAATTTATGTTGTTCTGTTATAATTTTTATTTTTTCAATGAGTGAAAAATGTGTTTATTTATTTTTTTAAATATGATTATTTTCTAATATTTTTTGCTCCGGCAATCTATACTGTTTTTATTTTGTTCTTTTTTTTATTTAATATTAGATTTATTTTATTTCATTCAGCTGTGTTTTTAAATCTGTATACATTGCGTTGATTATTAGGTTATTTGGTTTTGTGGGACTCTTGAGCAACCTGGAGGTAATTTATCATAATAACAATCAGTGTATAATCCATCAGGGACTTAACATTCTTCCATCATTTCGTTACATCAAACACATGTCCTCTTCCTACAGTGTTTTTCTGTGAACAAAATCTTTGCAGAACAACCCTGCCTCGCCCTGCCCTACCCTGCCCTGCCTCTCTTTGCCCCACCCTGTCCAACCCTGTCCCACATTGTATTAGATCGCCTGCTAGCTCTGAATATGTTGCTCTAGTTTACATAATATTATTTATCATTTGGGCATTGATCATATTTTGCATTGTTAAATTTAGATTGAATTAATTTGTGATTTGTGACTAATTTTCTTTTTTTGTGTGCATGTCATATGGAAGGATAATAAGGGAGTGGTGGTGCAAAGTGTATTGTCTGTGTAACAAAATGTAATCCACAGGAAGTGACTTTCTATCTAAATAATCAAACGAACCTACACACAGGCTATTTCTCTCTCACCTACTCTCTCGCTTTCTCTCTCTCACACACACACATACACTGTTGCTTCACTCATCCATGAAGGAAGAAAAAAAGAGGAAGAATAGAGTCATCACATCTTCGCTGCGAGCTCACCGACGTCCCATTAACAAATGTATTCCAATTTACTCAGCGCTCTGACAGACAGCTCAGTGCTCCTCGCGATGAGCAGTAACTATAAATACGACCCAACAGGCTTCCTGTTCCTGCTAGTACACAGAAAGAAAGACAGGGAGTGAGGGATGACAGAGGATACAAACAAGGGATGTGGGGAAAAAAAAGCAGAGACGCTATTAATCAGTAGACCTAGGGTGCCACTTCTCTCCCCTATCCCCCACTGTCCCCCCTTTCTTCTCTTATTTTATTCATTTATTTCCACCTTCAATCTCATTCCTGGAGCTTGAGGAGAAAAAAAAACACACAATTGAATTCAAAAGACGCTTTCGATATCTTTCAGGTAACCGATAAATAATATTGTCAGGATCCGTCAACAGCTCGGCTCGTCCCGGCAAAAACACCAATGCTGCTAAGTTCCAGATTGGAAACTTGGTGCCTTTTTTCACCCCCTGCCAAGCTAACTAGATTGTGTAAGGCAATCAGGATACACAACTATCCTGCAGCTTTCTGTCCGCTGTCACAAATTCAGATTTCAATCCCTTCTTCCACCTCTTTCTCTCTCTCTTTCTCTCTTTCTCCTTTTCTTTCTCCTCATCCTCTGTGCTCAAGGGTCTGTGGAGAATTTGGCTAAATTACCTGTCATAGCTAGCGCTATGTGTAAATAAGCTGTAAAAAGTGTGGTGTTTTCTTTCCATCTCTCTGCCTGTTCTCTCACTCTTTTTTCAGATTTTTCCCTGAAGACTAAACGCAGTGCTTGAGAAAGCTTTGTCTTTTTTTTTCCCCTCACATGCTAGCATTGACTAGCTGTCTTTGGGCTTAAGTGAATTTGAAAAGGCAGCCTCTGGTTCGGTGCGCTTGTGGAGTGCGTGTGTGTGTGTGTGTGTGTGTGCGGGTGTGGGTATCAGGTCGTGTGCAGTTTACAGAGACACTCTCGAGTTTGCTCATCAGCCTGTATCAAAGTGTGTTCGTAAATATAAAGTGCCAGGGGCTTCTCCATAACTCATCCTATGTGTTTAGCTTGGTGTGTGTTTGTGTGTTTGTGTGTGTGGATCAACTCAAGAACTCAATTTCCAGTTTGCAGGGTGCAATCAAACTTTGCTCAAGGGTTACAGGTGCAACGGTGCCGATTCCGAGAGGATGAGCGGCCGACAGGAAAGAGCGGTCGAGCCAAATCCGATACAATTTATCGAGTGCGTCGGGCAAAATCATAAGCCAGAGGATAGCAGTGATAAACACGTCCTGGGATATTTAAGTGAGTGAGGGAACAAACAGTCCAGTGACTTTAAAAGTGACCTACTTCATCAAAGTGCAGCCATGTCACTAGTCTGAAAGGGTGAGGTGATCAGGAATACACTCTCTGAGCGACACAGAAACCGATGAGGCATGGTGCTAACAGTGCATCTGTACACTCTACGGCTGCGCCTCTGCAGTCTCAAGCTATCCTTGTGTTAAATAATGCATGGTCGACATCCCTGAGTCGGGGCTAAGTATAGGGCGCCCCTGGCTCAGCGCGCCGTCCGGAAGCTTGGCATGGAGACCCGGCAGCTGTTTTCCACAGAGGGCTGTGATGAGGTGTTATAAGCGATAAGCTAATTGTGAATCAGTGGTGCTACGGGAAGCTCTTAAGTACTTAAAAAAAATAATTTAATACGAAAAAAAAATGTGTGTTCAGATTCTCCAGATTGAAAACTTCATACTATAAGTGATGCAGTTGGCTAGTTTTAATTTTAGCAAAATATACAGTATATAACTATTATTAACTTACCACAGTGCCATGAAATTTTACATTTTCTGAGATCTGAGAATGTGGTCATCTGCAAGCTTTTTAAAAAAATCTGAAATGTCTAAAATTATAAACAGATTAAATATTTTGTCATTATTTAGAAATAAAAAAAAATTATGTATTTCTGAACATTTAGGGAAGGAGTCTCCAGTCTCAGGGTTTTATATCAGCATTTACATTGATCATAATATGCTGTATACTAACTTATTGGGATAAATGCAGACACTGAGCACCCCCATATAAGCAAAATGGAATGATCCTCGTTTCATGACAGCTATTTTGTCTTATACTTTTGTCCCTACCGTCATCGGAAGATATGTATATACACACAGTATATTGTGTGGAACTTCATGAGAGTGAAAAGCAGGCTGGTGAGGGGAGAAAAAGACTTCATATAACTGCTATTTCAGTGACAAAAATGCAAATTTATCCATGTTCCATGACATGAAGTGCAGCTATAAGTAGACAAAAATGTCATTAGTGCCACGTAATGACCGTGGAATCAGGAGCGGATGAAAATCTAAACACATACAAATCTCAATAAAATGAAAATAATAATTTACAACAATCAAGGGTAGATGAAAACCTAAGGATGCTGTGAAAGCTGAGTCTATAATCATGACCTAATTAGGATGAACGCGGTACAGGCGCGTAAACATGATGCAGGGTGCAGAGATGGTGTGTGGTAATGTAGTTCCAAAATTTGCTGTGGGACAAAAGTAATAAAACATTGGAAAATTGAATGCCATCATCTTCTTGTAGTAAGTAGTAGTTCTGAATTGAATCCTGTACTTAAATATACTGTAAATACGTGATGTAATTTCAACTTAGAGCAAAGACGAGGAATTTAATTGTGTTTAGCCCCTCTGATCCAAACACACTGTGGTGCGTGTCACGTCTGGGCAAGTAACAAGTGTGCATCATTGTGTCTGGCGAGGTCACGTCTTAGTCTGGTTCTCCTGATGCATGCTGACGTTTTAATGCCTATTCGTCTGCCTCGTTCATTCTTCCCAGCTGACCTGCCTTTACAGCCCTGAGGGTCCTCGCGGACCCTGCCTTTGATCACGCACCGGTTCGAGCACTAAACATGACTGTTTATCCGCAGCTGTCACATACAACATGTCTCTCTGGGTTGTGAGACATGCACTTCACCCCAGATAACATCCTTCCTATACAACGAGAGACAAAAGGCGCAAAAAAGAGCAAATGCTTCTGATTAAATGTCATCCGCAAAATCAGGGGGAAAAAAACAGAAAGAACTAATCAGTGTAAAAAAGGAAAAGTATGCTCATCCTAATGAGCTCGTGCTGAAATTCGCCGCCACGCCATGTCGCCTCTCCCAGGCTCCATTTCACCTCTGTTTAGTGGCACTGGCCACAAATAGGCTGCATACTGTGAGAAGAAAGAAGAAAAAGAAAGAGAAGAAGAAAAAAGCTTGCATTTCTCAATTCTGAAGCCTCGGAAAAGGCAGTGCTGATCAATAACAGGTTGAAGTACCGGACGGATAGCTGAATACGGAATGACGGTTTCCTGAAAGATTTATGCGTTCGCTTCTGTGTGAGAGGGAAGAAAATAAAAATCGAGGTTCAGGCGTCCAGGCTGTTTGAAAGCCCTGCATGTTTACGCTCCGCCGGCCAAGGACTTCTTCTCTGTGCTGTTTGTTTGTTTGCTCGCTCACAAACTTGCTTGTCTGGGTGTCGTTGTCAACAAGACACTGACATTAAGGCAATCCGGAGGCAGACACACACACGGTGGCACAGGTATCAACATCTGATTGAATTCTGAAGTCAATTTCCATCCAGACCAATGAACAAAGACAGAGGACAGAGAGAGAGAGAGAGAGTGAGAAAGAAAGAGAAAGGATGCAGAAATATATTCTTCTTCTTTTCGGCTGCTCCCGTTTGGGGTCGCCACAGCGGATCATCCGTCTCCATACTACTCTGTTCCCTACATCTGTGTCATTCAAACCAACTACCTGCATGTCTTCCCTCACCACATCCATAAAGCTCCTCCTTCCTGGTGGCTCCATCCTCAGCATTCTGCTACCGATATACCCACATGTCCAAACCATCTCAATCTCATCTATCTCACCTTGTCTCCAAATCTCATTTCTAATCCTGTCCATCGTCGTCACTCCTTATGAAAACCTTGACATCTTCAGTTCTGCTACCTCCAGCTCCACCTCCTGTCTTTTACTCAATGCCACTGTCTCTAATCCATACAACATCTCAGGTCTCACCACAGTCCTATAAACTTTCCCTTTCACTTTCACAGATACTCTTCTATCACTATTCTCCACCCACTCCACCCTGCCTGCACTCATTTCTTCACTTCTCTAACACACTCTCCATTAATTTGCACTGTTGACCCCAGGTACCTGAACTCCTCCACCTTCTCCTGTAACCGCACCACTCCACTGCCCTCCCTCATATTCACACACATGAACTCTGTCTTACTCCCACTGACTTTCATTCCCCTTCTCTCCAGCGTGTACCTCCACCTCTCCAGGCTCTTCTCAACCTGCTCTCTACTCTCACCACAAATCACAATATCATCTGCAAACATAGTCCAATGCAGAAATATATACATTCATACCAATAGTTTGTCCTAGCTTTGGTCTAGACAAGGTATTTTTATAACCATTCTTCCAATGTGTCTGCACAGAAGACGTGTTTTTTTCCCCCGCACGTCCAGATACTGCGCTTCAAATGAGCCCAGCTTGTTGTTTTGGCACAGGAGACCCAACAAAATTTAATTCGATTCCACTTTAAAAATCTCGTCCAAACTCCACAAGGGTCTGGGGTTAGGATATTGATTCTGGCATTCTTTCAACACAGCACATAATTCTGTCCATATGCGCCCTTTTGATCGCATTACCACGGAGGAAAATGGCACGAGCCGAGACGATTTAGCGCAAAAAAATCTGCTGTGAAATTTTGCCCAGACTCTTCCAAAATAGGAGAAGAAAATATTAATCTTTATGGCAACAGAGAAAAAAAACCACTACGTGTATCTACTACTATACATACTATATATAAATATTTATATACAGGCTGAAGAGAAGTAGTTCTTCCGATGAGATTTTCGATCAGAAGGTCGTAAGTTCAAATCCCGCAGTGCCACTGCTGGGTCCTTAAGCAAGGCCTTTAAACCTTTAGTAGTATAGTAGTAGTAGTAGTAGTCTTTCAACTACTCAGCTGTATAACAGATATAACTGTAAGTCACTCGGGGCAATAGCATGCGCCAAATGTTGTAAATACAAGACCAGAGTAGACACAACAAATTCAATCCATGTTGTTTTTCGTAGAGGGTGTTTTTTTTATTTATTTCATAAGTTGCTATCTCAAAATTAAATAAAAAATCTGTTAGCTAGCTACTATAAATTACTAATATTGTACATTGCTTTTATAGGTAGCATCCGGTATGGCATTCCTAAGGTGCCAAAAATGGCTGCTTTACATTAATATTAACATAATTGTTTTTTTGATCCCAGTTTTGTTCAGAAGCAAAAGTGCAGAAAAAAAAACAGAATTCGATGCTGATACTGTGCCATTCTCATGTCATCACGTCTGGCCAGAAAATGTTACATCACTTCATTAGTCAAGCCTAATTAAACCTATTTCAGCAACGACGCCGGCAACCGCTACATACTCATAACCCCAAAGCATTGCGAAGGCTTCCCAGGCTTTTAATTCAGACTATCTCTAAGACTGGAAGCGTCCAGAGAGCATGGTGCACTCCAGAGCTGTGTTTTTAATTAAGAGAGATACATAAGAGACACCAGGCGTCTGACTAATCCCGCTTAGGATGGCGTTAGCGCTCCCTGCTAAGGGGATGCATTGGCTGCTCGTCTGTCCACCGAGTCCCCTGCGTCTTCCTGTTTCAGCAACTCACCCGGATTATTATTAGTAGGTGGTGAGTAAAAGATAAAGATGGGAGGATAGGAGCAGAGGTGGGAGTGTGTAATGAAAAGTGGGAATGAGATCAGAAAAGCTATCCAAGACCAAGTTTCTATGTGGTGGCAACATAAAAACTGGTGAGAATGATAGAACACGATTTGATAAGAAGTAAGAAGAAAGTGGTGATGAGTGAGTAAATGCAGAATGACAGGTGGTGAAGAAAGAGATGAGCGTTCGAGATTAGAGACGGAGATGGAGGAGGAGGAGAAGGAGGAGTGAGGCCCATGTTCGACTCATACTGTACATTTTTATTGACGTGGAATGACTGAGTGGATAATTAGCGAACACGTGAGCCAGTGGATGAGAGTGAGACGCGGCAAAACTGAGACAAGAGACGGGAGACAACACGATCCACGGGCAATAAAGAAAAAAGGGGGATTGAAGGTGATGGACAGGATGTTGACAGCATGCGTTTTAAACACACATTCTGGTTTCGTGGTGCTTGTAGGGACCAAACGGTTTCATTAGCGCAGGAACATGACAGATTGACTTCCCAGAGTCGCATTATCAACAGCGTGTCTTTATCACGTGTTCCGTGTGAATACGTGCCAAGTGTAACGCTATGAAGCTGTCAGAAATAATCCTGTAATATTTCCATAACCGTTGGTGTACCATGTTTTTTTTTATATTAATTTCCGTGTTTTGAGTGTCAATCAGAGAAAACTGCATTAAATGCACCGCTATGATGGCGTATAGTGGTTCTGGGCACGAATACAGGTTTGCTGCTTCATACCATGTATTTACTCAAGGATGTTGCATCATCGCATCCCTCGTGCAGGACGAAGCAATGGTCCAGAACGCAAACATGCTGATGTAACACTGGAACACCACATTCCTGATGGACTAAACATGGCAGGACATAAAAGGAGAAGGTGGTTATGTAAAACACTGGTAGTGTTTTGTTTTTGAGTCTGTATGTGACTTGCTATGCATTTATTTGTCTATCATTTTTGTAAAAACTGCACATTACAATCTTTGCATGAAGAACTTGTACTAATATCCTTCACTCTTCTGGGAAGATGCTCCACTAGATTTTGAAGTGTGCTTGGAGAGATTTGTGCTCATTCAGCCACAAGTGTGTTAGTAAAGTCAGGTACTGATATATAGGGTAAGGACTGAGGCGCAGTCAGAGTTCCAATTCATCCCAAAGGCGTTCAATGGGTCTTAGAGCAGTAGATCTTCCCCTCCAACCCATGTACGTGTATCTTCATGCAGCTGGATTTGTGCACAGGCCTTCGTCATGCTGGAACAGGTTTGAGTCTTCTAGTTTGAGTGAAGGGAAAATTTAATGCTACCACCTCCTATATAATTGTCTCCAGCTTTGAGTTTGGAGAAGAACCACATATGGCTGAAAATCTCATGTTTTTCAATACTTTTGCCAATCATTTGAAGTTAAACCTTTATCTGTAATTACATGTCCTGAAGTCATTTATCCATGTTATATGACAGGGATTGTCCAGTTCTAAGTATTTGTATTAATTCATCAGGAAAATATATTCTATACTTTTCATCCATTTATATGTATGTCAAATTTCGGGAAACGAGAAATCAGTTTGTTCCATTTGTCCCTTTTTTTGTCCCATTCCTTAAAATTTAAACGTAGAAAATCTTCATGTTTCAGAGAAACCAAAAAGATCTCCAATCCTAAGGGGAAAGTCATAAGCTGACCTTGGAACTGGAAACTCCTTCCATGACTGAGGTGACATGGATATAAAGACATGGATATAAATGATATCGATTTCTTAGGCATTTGTACACCATCAGAGTTTCTGCAGGTTTCACCAAGTCCTTTTTTTAGAACATTAAGAATGAAATTTTTACACCTATATCACAACATCAAAAACACAAATACAAATACATTGATAGCAACTGGCCTTCACCAAGCCACGTTTTATGTCTGTGGTACAATCCGAGAGAGATTCACGCCAATAAACGCAAGCTGATTGGCTGTTGCATGTCGGTCTCTTTGTAGTCATTATACAGCGAATTATATTTGGACTAGCAAAAGAAGGAACACCACCACCACCACATAAAAAAAAAAAATCTAAAGTGTTGAGGGAGCATTTCAATAAACATTAGAGGTAGTGTTACATGGACAAATTAAGACCTGTTTTAAATAATTTAAGACCTAGAAAAGAGAATTTGCATCTTTTTGAGGCCTACACATTTCTCTTTTAGGCTTTTTAAGACTCCACGGAAACCCTGACCATGATAGCAATTCAGGAGTAACGCCATACTCCTTTTAGCCTCTAAATATTATAATATACTCCTTTATGAGAGGCAAAACATTTTCCCCCAGTCTGTTTCCTTGTCCCCAATAGACTGTGAGCAGGATTCCTCCTCTATTAAAGACACGACCATAAAACGCATATAAGCTGACCCTGAGGAGACGAATAACGCATCGCTAATTTCCCTTTTCCATCACTTTAAGAGAAGCTGGTGTTTTCTGTGCGCAGAGGAAGTGTGTGTGGGAGGTGATTGTATGGGGGAGGGGGGTGGGGTTTTTGGGATGTGCCCATCTACCAATTCCCCTAAGGCTCCTGTTTCTGTGACGTGCTTGGTTTATTATTAGCAGACAGTGAGTAAGAGATAAAATGATAGAGAGAGAGAGAGAGAGAGAGAGAGAGAGAAAGAGAGAGAGACCGCAAATGTGTCTGTTTCCCTTTCATAACACTACAGAGTGAGAGAGGGGGGGAAAAAAAAATCACAGTTTATTGCATATTAAAGTCATCCTGAATTTTACACTAATGTATTTTTTATGATTAAATCTTATCCGGGGGATGAATTTTTCAGCGTGCACATTTACTGTGACATTCGTTTTAAAAGGAAAGAACGCTCAGAAAGGGAAAATCTCTGAAATGGAAAGTCTTTGTTAGTGCTGAACGTGTGAGAGGTGAGGGTTGTTGTGTCATGAAATATGACAGCCTATCAGGTTCTGATATGCAAATGAGGTGCCAGTGTGCAAATAAGAAAGGGGATAGTTATACAGTCATATTCACTGAATCTGGACTGTGAGGTATTTTGGTCTTTTTTTTGTGCGATTTGACGTATACTGCTTTAATTGTTGACATTAAGGGCATTTGGCAGATGCCCTTATCCAATATCTTATTCATACAACTGAGCAGTTAAGGGTTAAGGGCCTCGCTTTGGGGTCCAGCAGTAGCGGTTCGGTGGTGTTTGGGTAAATTTAGGTATACAAATACAATTGCTAATGTAAATTTTGTTTGGTTGACAACCCAAATTTAAAAAATTAGTTGTTCAAATTAGTAATGTTTAAATGACTTATTCTTTCCAATTACACACAAACACATGATTTTGTGGGACACTTCCGATGAAAAATCCAAAAAAAAACAGTTCTATAAACTAATTGTAAATATATCTATATATAAAATATATCTATATATAACTTTTTCATTAGGACAGAAATAATGGCACCCAGAAAACAAGAAACTGTTAATGTGCCATGCAATGGCTGAGCTGCATTATTGAAAGATTTGGCGCCACACTCTTTTATGCCTTTTATTGGTGTCAGTTAATATAAATCATTTACGGTTAGTTATGAAAAGGTGAATAGTGATTATTTAAATTGCTTACATGAGTTTTAAGAAAATGTATTTTTGTAAAAAAAAAAAATTGGGGGCCCACAGAAAGATTTAATGTCAGACTTGATATCAGGAGACTGTGGAAATTTGCCAAAATGCCAAAACTTTGTTGTGATTAAACTAAGGCATAGAAAGAAGGAGGTTAATGCTTTACAAAAATCAGCCTTTTTTAGAAGTTTAAAAGCGTGCAAATGCTTACTCTTTCATTACAGACACGGCGATCAAACCGTCGAACGTTCTCTTAATTCAGTCTGACTGTGAAAACAGGGTGAGCGTGTTTGATCTGACAGCGTGGAGTCTGATTGATTCCAGATTATGAAGGTCTCTACTGATCGGTCTTCAGCCTAGCTCCTGGATAAATCAAACCAAACCTGCTAGCTTTGTCAGCTGACTCACAGCAATCCTTGTCTCTTGTTGAACAGTGGTCGAGCATTTTCATCGGGGATTTGATGAGGAGTAAATGGATAGGCAGGAGGAAACAAAAACCGGGTTCGGTCACTTGTGCACAATTTCTCTCAGATGGTTGCGAAAAAAATCGTAACAAAAAAAGCTCTCATTCAAAACGTGGCCTGTTATTTTCAGGATGAAATAGCATGCCTGATATACCCAATTCACATCATAACAGAGATTCGAGGGAAGAGTTTAGGCTTAAAAATGCCCTCGCTGGCTGTGCAACCGTCAGTAATCTTCACCTCCAGCGTCCGGCGTTCCCGAGTGATCTCAGCCAATGTGTAGTGTGTTTACTTGGGCAGTTTGCTGCATTGCGATACATTTAGCTTTTTTTTGTGTGTCTCCTTATAAGGTTTTGTATAAACCTGCTTTAAAGTTCACGTGGGTTTTGGAAGATTTTCTACTGAATAAGGGAGTCATTGTTTAGACAACAATTTAACATCAAGGCAATAATTATACATTGAATGAAGGAGTTTTTTTCTGCTTCCTTTTTTTCAGCCTGTTAGTCCCAGTTTAAGGTCATGGCATCAGTGCTTCTTAGTTTAAGTTCTAGGGCATGGCATTTATCTGTTAGTTTCAGCAAGGGGTTGCTAGTTTCAATTGAATGGCATGACAGCCTGTTAGTTTCAAGGTTGTTATAGCAATGTACTATTAGTTCTATTTCCAGGTAAAGGGCATGGCAACTCCTGTTAGTTCTGGGTAAAGAGCATGGGGACTGGCTGTTTGTTCCAGTTGAAGATGTGGTTACTGCTTGCTAGTTCCAGGCGAAGGACATGGCTACTTCCTGTTAGTTCTAGTTCAAGGTATGGCTACTGCTTGCTTGTGCCAGTTGAAGGGCATGACTTCTGCTTGTTTGTTCCAATTAAAGGTATGGTCACTGCATTTCTTGCTCCAGTTAAAAGGGCATGGCCAATGCCTGTTGGTTTTAGTTAAAGGCATGGCTACTACTTGCTATTTCCAGTTGAAATGCATGGCTACTGCCTGTTAGTTTCAGTTAAGCATGTGGCCTCTGCATTCTAGTTTCAGTTGAAGGATGTTCCCGTTAAAAACTGTGGTCTCTATGCCTGTTATCCCCAGGGAGGGTTTAGAATCTATGTCTGCTAGTTCAAGCTAAGGGTGTCGTTTCTGTGCTTGTTAGTCCAACTTATATAGTGTGGCTTGTAAGTGTGTAAGCCCCAGTTAAAGGGCTAAGCCTCTGTGCCTGTTAGTCTTAGCTATAGGTCTAGTTAGAAGGCGTGGCTTTTTTGCCTCTTAGTCCTAGCACTAAAGGTGTGGCCTCCTGAATGTGGCTGTCAGTCCAAGGGACAAAATACCTGTCCATTCCTGAGAAAAAGGCGTGGTCTCTGAATCTGGCAGTCCTAATGAAAAAGGTGTGGTCTGGATTTAATGTATTTATTTCTACTCTGGTTTGTCAGGCAGTAACTCAGAGTAGATTTGAGTGCACATATTTTTCAGCTCCGACTGAAAGCTACTTTTATTTCATTGAGCTGTTATTTTTTGCCTCTTTGATTCAATACTCAGAATTTATGAAAAGGAAGTTTGCCCTTCAGATATCCAAGCTGGCTGTTTGAGACTAATCTGTACAAACAAGAAAAAAAGATTCCCTAAACGACCTCGGACGTTATTCTGAGTCTTCAAGAGTGGTGTATTGGTGAGCAGAGGCTTTTACGGGCAAATGTGATGCACTGCACGTTACACATTGTTCCCAAAGGATGAGTTTAATGCCCTGAAAATGGGCTACACTGTCATTCCAAAGTCATTTAGGTGCTAGCTTTCATTCTCGAACATCTGTATCACCTGGACATTTTCCTCCAACCATAAAGAAAAACGTCTTTACAACATGAAAGCCAGAGGTAGGAAATAAAGTACGATCACTTCAATATTGTACTTAAGTCTGACTAAGTAACAGATAGCTATCTGTATCCAGCTAGTTTGCATCATCAATCATGCTAGCTAACTTTTGCTTTAAAATTTTGACTTCCCTGTAGGAATTTCTCCCAGTAGATATGCCGAAATCCCTACTAGAAAAGTCCGAATTTTTTTTAACAGATCAGCTTCTTCACATTTATATGACATCACTTCTACATGAAGGCGCTAATAGTTTATATTGAAACTGGCTGGATGACCCATCGTTCATTGAAACAGTCTTTTGCTCAAAAGACTCTTCAGTGTCATTTTTTTTTTAAATGAACACTAAATTGTTCAAATAATATTAAACTGAATGATCTATTTTACTAAATCTATTTATTAAATCAAATGTATAATTTCTGATTATATACTCTTACAGATTACATTTTATTAG
Source organism: Silurus meridionalis (assembly GCF_014805685.1). Classification (NCBI taxonomy): domain Eukaryota; kingdom Metazoa; phylum Chordata; class Actinopteri; order Siluriformes; family Siluridae; genus Silurus; species Silurus meridionalis. The sequence continues at coordinate 15,574,137 of NC_060904.1, read as the reverse complement.
GAAAAGTTGAAATTTATTTTTGTAATAAAAAATGACTTTTTGAACCTTATTGAATTTTTCAACTTTGAGACTACGCAAAAGTACGAATAAACAATTATATTTTAATAAAAAATAAGATGTAAATAAAAAAAAAATCCATGTGGGTTTACTTTGTTTAGTTTTGTTTTTGTATTACACTGAGCATTTCAGTCTGTAGACAGTTGAGATCACGAAAACTCTAACGGGAAATTTCAGTTTGCAGTTGGCACAAAAGCCACAAAAGCTGCTGTTAGCAAGCCTTACTGACTAATTTCTCTGGTTCTATGGTGAATGAGCCACTTATTTCTTTTTTCATGTGTTTTGAGTAGGCATTTAACGATTTCCTGATTTAACTTGAGCAGTAAAAAATTTCAGCTCTCCTTCAATTAAAAAAACAACAAAACAAAACATTTTAGCATTTGTAATATTTTATCATTAATTTAATATTTTGAGAGACAAATGCATGTTCCTTTTGTTTCTATAAAACAAACAACTACAGGTTATGCAACAGTATTAAGATGTACTTTGACCAAACAGGTATATAAAATCTACAGATGTTTAACATTTATTTTCATTGAAAAATTATCAATTAGCATGAATAACAACTTAATTAATTCTTTTTATCCAGACAGTTTGAGCTGCAGTCTAGATCAAATTGAATAGTGGCGAAGTATAGAATAGTGGCCATGTTGGTTTGGTATTCCTTCCCCCGGAGAAAGTCTCCAACAATCTCTGCTTCAAAACAACCCCAAACCATTAAACTTCCACCTCTATGTATGATTTAAAATGTCCAATTTGGACTCATCTCTCCTCAGAACTTTCTTCCGGTCATTCACTTTCCATTTCTATTGTGTTTTTAACTCTTACTTTGTTGCATAGAAACCAAAGGAACATCATTGTGTCCCAAAACCCATAAGAGACTATGTATTTGCCAGCGTGGTACAATCGAGGAAATGCTACAGCTACAGACATGAACAAAGTGTATTAAAATTTGCAAAAAATTATTCTTAACATTGGAAATTTATTCATTTTTTTTTACCATAAGCCTGAACTGAGATGTCCTAAAGCAGTGTAGGGAAGGTGAAATGAGCAGTCATTTTTATCAGGCGAATTTTGCTCCTGCCTAATACCAATTAACTCACTTAGCACTTTTAAATAAAGACTTCTCTTTTTTTTCTTGTCACAACAAAAAGAATCTGCTGTTTTAATGCTCCGTCCTGGCATATAATCGGCTTATTAAAAGGTCTTATCGTTGCGAAATGAATTCCATTATAAGTGTCTGCTTTAGAGAAGACGTGAGGGGGTGCAGGAAGTCGCCGGACATCCCAGAGGACCACGCTTTTGGTGTACCTCGTCCTCCCAGAAGGCCTCATTAGCATTACCCAGGGCTTATCGAATCCTGCAGAGGAATCCGAGCTGACATTCTCCTGGAGGAAATGTAAAGAATCGCTATACCCAATCTAATATTAGTGCTTAAAAAAACACATTCAAAGAAGGACGTGTGCTTATATTTGCTGCACTCAGGCTCTCTAGTGTGCCAAAAATATTGATGGTAACAAGCTAAAGCTGGCGTGATGTTTCGATTTGAGCTGGAGAAAATTTCACCAAGCGATCCTTGAGTTATTTTCTCAATGCACTTTATGGACTGAAGGTCTAGAAGGTGGATTTTGATTGGTTAGAAGGTGCAGATTCGGTTTTGTCTAGTCACAAATTGCATTTTCATTCGCATATGGTAAAACTTGAGGGATAACACGGGGTACACTTGGTAACAGTCAGGTATAATTCTATAATTTATAGTTTTTCCACCAGAAGAGAGTCTTCAGGACTGAAAAATAATCGTGCTTTGCCATTTTTCTATCCAGTAACTATGCATTATTTGGTGTCGACAAACTTTGTTTCATCAGTTAATCATCAAGTCAAGGTTAGAAAATTTCAGTTGTATAGGAGGATTGACACATTTGTGGGAAAGTGCGAGGTTATTGAAAAATGAACCATATTGTTGACCTATAACAGCACAGCCCTCATAATTTCTCGGTTGCTGATAGGTGGGTCGGCGGTTCAAGCCCTAGTTTTCCCAAGCTGCCAATCTTGGGCCCTCGAGCAAGGCCCTTAACCCTCTGTGCTCAAATGGTGCTGTATCATGGTTGACCCTGTGCTCTGACCCCAGCTTCCTAACATCTTGGGTATATGCGAAGAAAGAATTTCACTGTGCTGTAATGCATGTGACAAGTATAAAAGTGATTGCATTTAAACACAATTTAAGAGGAATATGAATAAAAATTGGATACGCTTCCTCTAAAAAAGAGGAAGATGAATAAATCACTGTGGGACTGTGCTGTTATAGGTAAAGAATCTAAGGAAGGCATATCAGTCGTATTGGTCATTACACCACATTACTTTTGTAGATTGGCTCACAATGAAGTGTTTGATTACTTTGATGTTCTTTGGCACGTTTGCAAAATTCTGTACAGCAGCATATAAAACACAGGGGGGAAAAAATGAGCATGTTGCATAATAGTTTGAAATCATTTGGAGTAAAAATGTTTCAATGGTATCTAGTTCCAACCAGTTAACTTAAGACTGATCTACTACAATGCACGCTGTTTTTTAGAATTGTATCTAAGTTATAAATATTAATGCGCATTGTTAAGTACTAGTGTTAGTTTTTTGTTCTAAGGCCTAAGAGAATATACATTATAATTTTTTCTTTGTTTTCTCGCGATCTTGACAAAACCAAAGTAGTTTTCCCATAAACGAAAAACAAAACAAAAAACAAAAAAGTCGTTCTCTCATGATTTTCTTACAGATTTTTTCTGTGTATTGAGAAGAGCATGTTCTAGAGCCAGCATCATCGATCGCAGCATCGTGGATGATCGCGTACGCTTTTACTTTGATCAGAGACTCACTCAAAATGACAGATATTTGTGAGAAAACGGGATTCTACATTGAGATCTCGATAAAATGAAGTCATGTAAGAAAACAAGTAAGAAGGAAATATAATGCATGGACTCTTAGGACTTCTGTAAAAAGGTATTGTGCTCTGGAAAATATTTGCGGAAAAAAATGCCTTTCGACCCTTTTGTTTTTCAATCGAATACTCTTTCGGATAAAAAGAGGAGCAACACGAAAAAAGAGCGCCAGAAAAATGCACCATCTGCGTCCAAGGAAGACATCAGTTGCCATGATACCTTGCTCAATAAGAAGTCAGACTTTGTGGTTGAGTATAATGCAAAACCTGCGACTAGCACCTGTTTTTAAAAGGTTGCAGGTTACAAACTCCCTATCGTCCTTATTTCTGTTTTATAGCTCATATTCTGATCACGAGCAAAGGATCATGGGATATCTAGGAGAAGAAAAAGGGCACGCGTATGTATATCAGTACGGATGGCAGCATTGCACACAAAGATTCAATTGGGACATGACTCACTGCCTTCCTGCATCCAAATCCAGCCTCGGGAGAGAGCGCTTCTGAACGCACCCACACGATCACGCGGAGTTTGAAACACACACACACATCACACACTTTATCCCGAGCAGCCTGTCTCTTTTGCCGTTTACTGACACCGCTTTATTGCTATGCAAAAATTTTCCGCTTCAGGCTCGACTCGCTAGTGATATTTACGGTGTCGTAACGAACAGGTGGACACGATTCTCACTCGGAGCTCAAAGCTCTGGGCTGACGTCCCTGTGACACGACTCTTCTCGTCCAGAGGCTCCGTGCTGGACTCGGGCCACGAGCCTCGCTTGCTGCCCATCATTCATCTTCCACCACCTGCTTGAGCTTCACGCCATTGTGCATCTCTCTCCTGGGGAACTCGCATTTCGCTCCCATCACCTGTCCCTCCTCCCTTCTTCTTTTTTTTCCTTTTTTTTTTCCTCCCACAACTTGCCGGTGCCGTGCCGCGTTCTGTAAATATCCGTGCACAATGGGGCATCACGCGGCCTGCTGTGCAGTGATGCAGATGATGCTGCAGAGGCGAGTAGGACACTGTCACACTGATGCACAGTATACAAAAATATCCCTTTTTTATTGTAAGAACAACTGGAGTTTCTTTCTTTTGTTTGTTTATCACAGCTTAATCACAGAGCAAACAAAATGCTCCATCTAACATGATAACCAGTCATGTGTTCCGCTCTTAACAATGGACATTGTCTCAAAGCAGATTTACAAAGATACAGAGATTCTGAAGTTGTACGAAATAATGTATGTTTAGTGTGTGTATAGGTTTGCTCCTTACAATTGTAAATGAATCCCTAATGAGCGAGCGAGTGGCAACCGTGGCACAGAAAATATACATCGTTACGCAAAGCAGCGTGTACACCTGGCGGATTCATGTAGCTTTTTTCAATTGTGTCTGCTAAGATGCAAACGGCACTGGCATTGTCGTCCCTTGGTCTTTTTCTGGCGGATTAAGTAAATTAAAACCGTACTTAATTGGTGAAATCTTGTGTGTGTTCCCTGTTGACTCCATCTTTTTCTCTTTTTTTTGCTCAGCTGAAAAGCCAATCTGAGTTTTCTTTCTCACCGCCGATTCAATACAAAAACAGCTAATGCTATCCCACCGGAGCCAACAGTGTGGAACACACCGGAAAAACTAAAACTGACTGACGCTCACAAACCACCCCATTTTATTTGGTGTGTCTCAGGCTAAAACAATGACAGGACTGTATTGACTGGACATCCAGAAATCATCTAGGATGAGTTTCTTCTTGAGTCTGGTTCCTGTTTAGGTTTCTACCTCATGCCATCTCAGTTTCACAGTTCGAGCTTTTCCAGTTTCAGTGTTTGGATGCAAAATACAGACTACTGCCACCTAGTGCTATGGGACAGTTATGTTCTCTCACGCAATGCAGAATATACGCGCTACTTTGGCTGTCGGCTGTAGTGTGTCCTGTGTGTTCTAGTGCACCGCAGGCGATGCAAAGCAACGGCACCGTCGGCTTTCCTCAGAGCTAGTTCCTGTACCGTTCAGTGATTAGCGCTTAAATGCTGTACTGTTCATGCAAACTGTGATCCTAAACCATTTAAACAGACTGTTGAAATCTTAAGTTGCTAAATAGGTACTTCATGTATCTGTGAGGAAATTCAGATTAACATGGCTGCATCTTTCTGGAGACAGAACCGGAAAAGAACGTCTGGTTTTATAGTACAAAGGCCTGTTTTGGAAAGGGCCATGCGTCAGAAGTCAAAAGTCACTTAAGTAAATTGATGATCTGTCTGAACCCAAGAAATAAAAGCAAACTACCGGTACCATATTGAATCTATGCCTTCCTGCTATCATTACGACTCAGAGGTTCGGATTACGCTCTAGCTTTGCTAATACATGAAGGCTCACAAGGATCTCGAACCATCTTTTGTGTGCTGTCAGTTTTCTAACCTAACCGTCAGCCACCATGCGAACACTTGTGGGAAGGAAAAATGAACTAATAAAATGCGGGCAGGAAAAAATTTATCCGAGGTATTTTAGCACTCCCGCTAACTAGACGCTACCTCTAACTATGAGGATGGAGCCTCAGTAGTATGCGAGCGCTTTAGATTTATTTTTCTGTATTGTTTAAAGACTATAACCACACTGTTGATGTCACCCAAATGAGGATGGGTTCCCCTTTTGAATCTCTCAAGGTTTCTTCCTCATAACATCTAAGAGAGTTTTTCCTTGCCACAGTCGCCACGGCTGCTCATCAGGGATAAATACACATCGTTCATCTTCACTCTTAAATTCTGTAAAGCTGCTTTGAGACAATGTCTGTTGTGAAAAGCGCTATAGAAATAAACTTGACTTGACTTTTGTCAGTGCGGTGAGTTTGACGGTTTCAGCGCATTCCCAGAAAAGACAGCGCCTACTTTGGCGTTTGCAGAAACGCAGACACGCGAGCGGTGTCAGACAGGAAACTGATGAAATTTTGTGCTTTTGTGCATATCCAATATTAGTCATTTCATTTCTAAAATGTTCTTGACAGAAAAAAACAGTGGAAGCACGAATCAATAAAGGAGCGCGATATCACCGGGCGCTCTGGATGCACAGGAGCTTCTCGGAGTCGCGCTTTAATTGTGCAGATTTGCTTCTGAGGTCTCCACTCAGCGATTATTTCCCACGGATCGAGGGCTGTGCCAAGTGTTTCTTAATGAACATGTTTATTTTGCCCGGTGCCACACTCTTCCCAGGCCACCATGACTTAACCACACACACACATGCACTCACACTAACACATACACACACACACACATCAGTGATTAGGATAAGCTCATAAAACATTAATAGGATGACATTTCCACAGACAAACAAATGGCCTCTGTCGCACTGCGCTTCTCCGGGGAAACAAACGCAGGCCGGAACCGTGTGCTCAGACCACTATTCATTTAGCATTTCGATTCGTTATCGGTTACTACGTGTCCGAAATTCATGAGACTCCTAATTTGCACCAAGTAGCTCGAGTCTGGAGCAGAGAGCAAAAAAAACCCACAAAGTTTCCAGACAGCTGTTGAGGTAAATGATGCGCCATGCATCTGCATCGCAATTTTCCCACAGGATCCTAAGCCTTTAACATCTACTATTAAGCTAATGTGTCTTACAGGCTAATGAACGGATCGCCTCCATTCCTTATTAGCAGCGTTCGAGTTTTCCCCCCTGATGAAAAAGACTCTGCTGTATAATACAGAGGCTTATGCTTATTTTGTATTAGTGGCACCTTTTTCGGTTCTTCTTCGAAGTAATATTTCGTACCGGAATATTCAACAGCAGTGTTATTCACTGTTTTTTTTTTTTCCCCTTCCTTTTTTCTCTTTTCATACATTTCATATGGGCCTCCGTGCGCAAAGATAATAAGAAAGACAGAAAGGAAGAAAACGTGGCTGTGAATTTCAACACCGGTCTGATTCCTCCTCACCACTCCATTATCATAATCTTCAAAGATGCTTGTCTTGCTCGTTTCGCTCATGACCCCGGCGAGCGGGTCGCCGAGTGTTTCCGATATGACTACAAATAAGAGAGGCGTCATTAGGGCTCTCGGCGGAACGAGAGGACTGCAGACGTAGCCGCTGCTAAAGCAGGACGGCGGTTCCTTTTAATGTGTTTGATCGCGTTCCAAATAATAAGCCGGCACATGTAGGACTCTTTTCTGCCTGTCTGCATGAGCAACAGATGCAGCGGCGAAGCGCAGCCAAGCCTCGTTTTCAATCCAAATAAGCAAACAATGAAGTTTTTTTTTTTTTAAACAAAGGTTTAGGTTTTCTTGAAATCAAGTGAGGCCTAGTTTCAGTGAAGTCACCAAACACGAATACGTCAGTGGTCAGATGTGTTCTAAACAGTTATATAAATATACACTATATATTACCCTTTCACTCTTGCAGATACTGTTCTATCACTTGATAAAACGCTCTACAAATAAGAATGAATTACATTGAAATTCAAGTAAATCTGCAAACGTATTATTAGAATTAGACTCACTTGAAATTTGAGTTATTCGCAAAACCTAACTGAGATTGAGAAACTGTCCAAATATGCTGCTATAATATTAACAATTAAAAAACACAAAGGATACAAAGAAGTAAACAGATACAGTGAGAGAAAGAGAGAGAGAGAGAGAGAGAGAGATTCAGATAGCAGCATTGTGTTCCTCCTACAGCAAGCCTCATGGAATCTCTTGAATATCTTTAATACCGTTATACTCTCCAGCTGCAGTTAGAAAGCTGCAGGTCCAAAAGTACAAAGAGAAAGAAAAAAGACCTGATTTAGTCTGGATTATGCTGCCAGGATCCGAGGTCAAAAAACACAGTGATCACTTGAACTTCTCCAGACTGGTATCAATTCGAGTCCGAAGGCAGTCTGATGTAACTGCAACGTTTTTTGTTGTTTTTTCATTAGCGTAACCCATCACAGGGGTCAAGGCTCAAACAGACACATAAGCAGGTCTGTAAAGGTCAAAACACAGGCAGCCCAGATAGAACCTGATTCTAGGCCAAATATGGTTGAATTTAGACACAAGAGGGTCAGGTAGAGATGTGGCATTTTTGTTGTTGGGGAAAAGTAGCCCAAAGCAGTCACGTGTGATTTCATGGCATTTGGAATCTGGGACGAAAGAGAACCAAAAGCAATAAATGGTATATAAAGGCCCAGCTTTAAGCCTTGCTCTGGGACGTGGTCTCACCATTGGGGCTACAAAACAGAACTGTACTTTTTTCTTGTTGCTGGGGTGGAAGCCTCAGGGGTTTTGTACCTTTATGTAGTGTTGCTCTTGACGATAGATGTTGCAACAAAGCCCCTTTCCAAACAAAAAGTGTAGACTTAGATCCTTAAGATGGATCAGATCCTTTATAGTCTGATCCTTCCTCTAGATTGAGGCAACAATGGCACAGAGGATAACTTGAGAAGACTGTAGGAAGGATGACAGTATGAAGTCCAAATGTTTATGCAGAACGATTAACATCAATGGATTGTACATACATCTCATCAGAGTGAAAGATCTAGTTTTCTCTACTCTATACAAAGTTCAAGTTCTTGCTCTTGAGGCTACAACTCCAGTGACCCCAAAAAAACATCTTTATTTCTGACAATTGTATGACGAGACCAGTGGTGGACAACCCCATGTATTTAAGTTATAGCAGAAGGTAAAATATAACTCCAGTGAAAGTGCTTTCCTTGAGTAAAATTACAAAAGTATTTGCCTACAACCTTCTTTTCAACTTCTTCAAAAAAACTGTGCTTAAGAGGTCACGGGTGTTGTGGCGAGTTTGAGTCTGGAGTTTCTTCCATCATTTCTTCCTCTTGAAATGTTCTGCTTGCTGTTGAACTGACGCTGAACTGTATGTTAGTGATAAGTAGATACCACCAACCTGCAATAAAAACAAGCTCAAAACAGAGTGTCCGCTACCCTGAATGGTGACTTGCTGCGTTTTTGATCAGTTAAGACAGATGTAGTTACGTAAAATGTAGTTGAGTTACACTTGTAAGTGTCATAAATTGTTGTAGCGTGTTTGTGCCATGTTATGTCTAGTGGATACCATTGAAAAATGATCAACCACTTTTGGTACATTTTAGCTCACAATAAAACAAACCATCACAAGAAATTCTGGTTTTTATGGCAGACCATCAGCTGCTAACCATTAAAACCATTACCAAATAGTTTCCAAAACCACTGTAGACACATTTTGGAATCACAATGCTTGTCCTAATGGTCCTAATTAGTGTCCAGAAAATTTGTGATCTACAAGTTGCCAAAGGTCTTCTATTGGTCCTTAATCACCACTAGAAGGCAACCAGTAGATATCCAAAGTGACCCACAGTTACAATTTCCATTGTATAATAATTTTATATTGTATATTATAATTCTATGGTGTCTATTGTTTGTTTTAAGAAGATGTTGGTATCTACTGGAAAACAATAGGGACCATTGGGACACCAATAAGCAGATTCCAGTGGGTTTCTACTGAGGTTTCTTTGGATTGATACTCAATGTCAACCATTTGCTAACGTTTTGTAATGGTATTTGAAATTATAGTAAGTGTGAAGATCAGAATCTTTATGGATTCAGAATACTGTATGTACCAGAAACCTTGGGTATGAGGTGGGAATACACACTGGATGGTATACTGGTTCATTGTAGCAACCACTCAATCACACCAACTGTATGTGTACTGATCATCAACAATCTACCCGAGTTTTTAGGACATAGGAAGAAAGCAAAGAACCCAGAGGAAACTCCATACTCCATACATATTTAGCAATTTTGTTTTGCCAATTTCTTTGTTTGAAGAAACTTTAGCAAACTGCATTCGAGTTGTTATGTCACTCACTTCCTTGATTTAAAATTTCTCAAGTTATCAGCTTGAGAGTAATAAAGAGTAATGGCAAAAGGGTTTTTTTGCTGCTGGAATCAACGTAAGCTGACAGGCTGTAAACTCAAGAGAGCCTGCTGTTGTAGGATAACATATAGCACTCTGTTTTTGCCACCTGGCCTCGCACAAAACAGCACAGAGGCAAAAATAGTCTTCTCAACGCAGCATTTTATTTTCGTTCCCTTCTCCTATCTGTTTCTTTTTACCGCAGGAAAATGCTGGCCAAATAAAACTATATTAGGAGGCTAATGAGGGGGGTCAGATGGCTTTAGTTTTGCTTTAGCCAGTGTGTAACAATGCAGAATTCCTTTATGGCCACGATGGTGAAGCGTCATTGGTAAAGTATGCCCAAAAAGCATTTCTTTCTCATATTAACGTTTTTAGATCTGCTTCAGTGCTGATGACCTTGCTCAAGAGTACCACTCAAGACACAACCGCCCTCCCCCTCTTCATTCCCTTTCACTCTTATATCCTTCCTCTTAGCATTAGCAACGAATCTCAATTAGACCTTTTCAAGGAAAAGTTTCTAAAGTGGAACTTTTATTCACACCTATTTCACAAAATGTCTGACGACAGACTGAAACTCTTCCGATCTTACATAATTGAACAGGTTGAATTCATTTACAAAGGTACAGAGGAATTTAATATTACCCCTCTGAGAGCCCACGGTTTTTCTCTGAATGCTTGTGTAAGCGCATGACCTTATGTCAAGGATTCCTGCTTTTACTAATTGAACTTGTGTGTAGTAAGAGCAGTACTCGACTCTGTAGGCTGTAATGAATTTTAGCTCCGAAAAACAGGAAGGATACACGGATTCCAGTTATTACTGAATCTGTCACCCTCTGGCATGCAAGGATTTTCGATTATTTTTGTAGTTGGAAGGTTGGATTGTGAAAAAACTAACAAAAAAACAACAACACAGGATCATGACAAAATCTGGTTGTAAAGCAAGAAAACGTGGACCACGTGAATGGGTCTGTGCACGGGAGAGGATAGCTTGAGAAATTAGAAATTTATAGAAATGAGTGACACAACGACTCAGAATTTCGAATGCAATTTCACTAAAGTTTATATAAATGAAATAATTGGCAAAACAAAGTCCTAGATATCTCATCCAAGCTCCGAAAATGTTTCCATAGCCAACCCTTTCCTACAAAATGAGTCCATCTGTCAATATGGAGTTTCCCCTGTGTTAACTGGTTTCATCCCATGTCCTAAAAACATACCATTGGTAGATTGATGATGCTTTAGTAAATTGTATATATAGTTGGTTTGAGTGAGTGTGTGTGGTTGCTAGAATTAACCAGTATCCCATTCAGTGTGCATTCCCACCTCATACCCAAGGTTCCTGGTACATATTCTAAATTCATAAAGATTCTTAACACACTTATACAAATCCAAATATCATTACAAACTATTACTAAATGTAAATGTTTCCATTATGTAGGGCATTTTGTGTACTTTTAATTAATTGGTTTGTGGGTCGTTTGAACAAGCCAGATGAAAAACCATCGATCAACTATCAGTGCGCAATCCATCAGTGGCTTTGTCCAGCATTCTGGCTTCATTCTGAAACATTCAGATGGATCGCTACATGTTTTTCAAATGCAGCAAGAGATTGGCAGTAAATGGGAGTCTGACACATGTCCTCTTTTTGCAATTGTATGCTAAGCACAAACTATTCAGACTCACGTTTGCATCATGTCATTTATCATTTGCACAAATAACTTCATAGTGGGCATTTCTTCCAAAAGCCTGCCAATCAAATTCACTTTTACCCCTAAGTTAGGATATTAGATTGGAAATATTATGCAGTTTTTTTTGTAGCATTGATCATATTTCATATTGTGAGATTATTTATACTTTGTAAACAGAGATAATTTAATAAATAACTAATTTTCTTTATTTTTGCAAGTGTGCTTAAAAGTAATAAAAAAATCCTTTTCTCCTTCTTCTGCTTTCAATATCAAATCAAAGAAGGAATGAAGGCGTTCTAAAATCACATTTTGTTTTTCAATTGCATTAAAAAACCCTGAATAAAAACAAAGCAACGTGCACAGAACTGAAGTCTTTTACTTTATACCATTAAGAGTAGGTGAACGCTTGGTTCTGATTAGTTGGAGTTTCTTGGTAAATTTTTTATATCAATAATCCAGCGGTTCCAGCTGTAAATCAGATCAATAGGTTATAATGTTACTGGTTCTGGAGTAATAATAGATAATGGAAAAAATGGCAGATAACTATGGCAAAAAGATTCTGTGAGACAGACAGACAGACAGACAGACAGACAGACAGACAGATAGATAGACAGATAGATAGATAGATAGATAGATAGATAGATAGATAGATAGATAGATTGATTGATTGATTGATTGATCCTCAAAACCTTTTCAGTGTGTAGGGCTCATGATTGATTAATTGAAGGTGGTATCTTAGTGATTAAGGCAATGGATCTGAAGGTTGTGAGTTCAAATCCCAGCCACACCCACCTGACTCTCTTGGGCCCTTGAGCAAGGCCCTTAACCCCATTGCTGCTCAGTTGTATGAATAAGATAAATGTAAGTTACTTTGTATAAGGGCGTTTGCCAAATGCTGTAAATGTGATTCGGTAAAAAGACACAAGTTTAAACCTCCGTAAGTGGAGATACTTGTTTCATGAACGCACCATAAAATGAAATGTATATTAATGGAACAATCATTTATAATAAAGAAATGGTCAAAGTGAACGCAAATTGCTGCATAATCAGAAACAGGATCACTATAGAACTAATTCTATTTTGTATAACTAACTCACTCTATTTCATTACACCGTGGTTGATTTATTTCCTATTGGAGCACACCATATAATGTATTTGATTCCTCCCCGTCATCCAACCTCTCCTAATAGCTTCATTAATGCGATATAAAATAATTAAACATCCCCCTATTATTATAAACTTCAATTAGCCCCAGACCCTTCCCCAAAACTCATGAAAAAAAAAGCTTTTCTCCACGCAGCCAGCTGATGGAATTAAAATATCACCAAATTGATATCGCATTATAAAATGAATTCAAAGGGGATGGAAGAAGGGGGTGAGGAGTTTTGTTAATCATTACCCTCACATCTCTGCTCAGATGGAGCTCTGGTGACGGATGCAGCACGCTCAGGCTCTGTGATTAATACGTTTAACTTTCTCATCCGGTACGCAAGAGTGTACAGCTATAATGCATCTGCAATGAGTTTGCCAGCTATGCAACCCCCCCCCGCTCCAACACACACACACACACACACACACACACACACACACACACACACACACACACACATACGCACTCACACACACAAACTCACACACAAGCACAAAACCCTCGGCCTTCTGGTCTATCATTACCGTATCAGTGTGACAGAGATGGAGGGGAGTTTTCTGGCTGTAGAAACTTACATCGATCCATTCCCTGCAGTCTGGGTGCAAATCCGCTGACTGTGTGCAAAAAAAAAATGAAACAAAAAAAAATTGGTTGAGAAAGTTCAAAGAACTGAATCTTCAGCTGTTTTGACCACCTTTCCCGCTGAAAAATCTGAGTCAAGATTACGCGCTACAGTCACTTTGCCTCTCTTTTCCGAGACCTTGCAGCGAATCCCAGTGGTTTTTTTTTTTCATCCCCTCGACTATGCAACCCCCCTTCAATCGTGCCAACAGCCTGCCATTTTCACAAGCACCAATTTCCTCATTTCCCTCCCTATCTCCGGTGTCTCGTTTTCTCTTCTCACCTCCTTTTTATTTTTCTTCCCCTGCACCATCTCTACTTCACGTTCCAAGTCTTAACCACGGTCTCCCAGGGCATTAAAGGCTTGATGATTTTCCTTAGGCATTTCATGAGATGTTTATCAGGGGTCCTTATACAAGCTTGGTATCTGTGTTTTTTTTGTTTTTTTTATGGGATATGGATTGTTTCTCTACTCGCAATCATGCATTCAGATCAGGCCAGGCTTCTGAGCCAAGTGGAGATCAGTATTCGAGGCACAAGCTGCACTCTTTGTCCAATATTCTTCCATTATTGATTTGAATGAATCATGAAAGGGTCAATTTTTCGCGATTTGAGAAAAGACATTCTGAGCATGTTGGGTAACATTGATGACTGCATGTTTCGTGCCTGGGCAGTTGCTTTCATCAGTATGATGTATTCTAGGGTCATATTTAGAGCTAAGATAAGAGTGTGTAGTGAGGTAATGCTGGTATTCCAAACCTTAACTATAAGGACATGAGCACTACTCATGAGGGGGTTCAGTTTGCCCAGAATATGCCGGGGTGCGTCCCAATTACACATAATCCTGACCTTAAAATTAAGCCCATTTTTCTTGGACGATATCGACTTGAGCACATCTGTCTGACAGTTTGATCCAACCACAAAATGTCAATCTTGAAGGAATGTTTTTGAGGTTGTAATTATACTCCAAACAACTATGTAATCCTAGTCGGGGGTCAATATTTAATACTAGTGCTGTAACAATACACTTGTTCGTACCAAACCGTTTAGTTTAAATCTAAGTTCCCTCACAAACATATTAAGTGATGAACTGCATGTTTGTTAAGTCTCCACCTCCCACTTTAAGCGCAGTGTCACTGTTTCTACACGACCCTTACCGGAATATGCAAAATCAACGACTTCCTGTCAACGCCAACGTTTTTACCGCGTGGATTCTTTTGCATTTAATGTACAGCTTCAAGAGTCTCCCTCAGTAGGAGAAATTCCTAACCATTTCTTACAATGAAAGAATGAATGAAGGATGGGTTAGGGTTAAATAGGGTTAATGAATGAATAAATAAATTGAATAAATAAATGACCATCTTGTGTGTTTTTCTTAAATGCAGACATTTGTTAAAGTGTGCTGAAATAAGAACAATTGAGTAGGACATATCTGTAGAAATGTAAATGTTAAATGTAAAAAAAACTAAAAGATTACGGTGTATATTAAACGGTGTCTAACAAATGTAACCTATTTAATGACATTTTTCCATTAATTACATTTTATTGAATCAGTTTCATTTGTGCCAATTTAATTTTATTACTTAATTAAATATATTAAAAAAAGTGTATTGCATTCATTTGATGTATTCTATTTCATTTTTATCTTTTTTTATTTAAACCAAACAGGCATTTTATTTAAAATTGTAAAAAAAAAAAAAAAAAAAATCTAAACTGGTGTTCACAAATGTTAATAATAATTAACAATGTTAATAAAAAAACAAGAAATGTTGTTTTGCATTTCCTCCCCTGAGTACAGTAAATACATAATTACATAAAATTGACAGTTATTATTCCATTAACTGAGCTGATCCATTAAAATTCCACCAAACCACAAAGTGTTTTTTATGACATCGCATGAGATACATATTTCTTTTCACGGACGTAGTTACGATAACAATTAAAAACTAGAAGCATATTTGATGAATGCTTGAACAGTTTATCATTCAAACCCTGGCCACGTTTCTTTAACGTGAGCCCAAACATTGGCATTGAATTATTCAATCAAAATAATAAAATAATGAAAAAAATGATTCATCCAGCACAGATATTAGGATTTCAGGACCCTGGTTTAGGATCTCTGGGCTTTACTCGGTTGTGTGCACAATTAGTGGGTGGAATTGACACTGCACAAGGCACATCCTCCTTTCAAGCGTTGTCAATTGACCCCATCATTTTAGCTATAATAAAAAAAGGAATCAGGGTGCTGGATTGAGTGCTATTTTATTAAAAAAAATTATTTTACATTAGCTGCAAAATAATGTAGCTAAAAGCCATGTTGGTCAATTATACCAACATTGCAGTGATTCATGTAAAAATTACAACTAGGATTATTTAATCAATATTTTGGCAATATGATATACTACTTTTCATTCCATGCGTGATCTTTTTGTCATTTTGAATTTTTAAATGATCACTTTTCATATTACTGTATTTTCCGGACTATACTTTTTTCCCCACTCTGCATTGTTTTACAAACTTCAAGCCAAAAAACTGAACCCCATAACATTAGACCAATGAAATTGCCTAACGGGTTCAGGTGAACCAATGAAACTCTCAAATCAGATGCGCTCCCACTGAATCGGGCCGCACCACATCATAAATATGGATGATGTTCCTCTGACGTTTGACCTGCCGCTCACTCGGACTGTCTACAGGAAAAGCGAATCATTCATCACGCTGAAAACAACCGGGCATGAAAAAAACGCACTTCATCCGTGTTCTGAGCTGCACGGCATCGGGAGAAAAGATTCACTGATGGTGATTTTTAAACGCACGACGATGCCAAAAGATAAACTCTCGAGAGAAATAGTTGTGAAAGGAAGGAGGAAGACAGTGAACAATGACTTTCTTGGTAGGCTACTGTTTAGATACAAGCCGTGTAACAGACACTGTATTTCGGTAAAGCCTGTGTAAAGTTCATTAGTTTCAGTTCATATACAGGCTTATAGACAGGTGCGGCGTATTTATGTTCAAAATAAAAAATTTTGTAAAATTCAGTGGGTGCGGCTTATATTCGGGTGCGCTTAATAGTCCGGAAATTACGGTACATATTACATTTGACAGCAAAGAAACCAATAACATTTTGGTTATTGTGACATTATTGTAAAAAAACACAATTTTACGTTTACAGCATGCGCACTTATCCAGAGAAAATTATGGTGATATTATTCATACAACTAAGCAGCTATGGGGTTAAGGGCTTTGCTCAGGGGCCCAGGAGTGGTAGCTTAGTGTGGATTGGATTTGCACTCACAACCTTTAGAGCCAAAATCCAATGCCTTATCCACTAAGCTACTACTCCTCAACTGGTAGCTTTTCAAAAATAATAAGGGAGGGCGTGAATTGCACTTGAATATTTTGCATAATGTGAATATAGAAGACTGATTTATTAAAGGAATATGTAAATATGGAGTCACTAAAGACAGTAACAAGCATTGCAAGTGTTAAATTACACCATTTAATGTGGCTATTATTTTTTTTAAGCTGTTTTGTTGTCAAAAAGGAAACCATGATAAATCAATGCTTCCTCCATCTTGGATTTTATGAAGAGGTCACACCTTCTCCACGTCTTGAAATGCAGCAAAATAAAAACCTTTTTCAGCTTTTGTATGGGTTTGTATATCTGGCTGGTAGTCACATAAAAAAAAAAACAAGTAGCATATCGTATTCTATCCGATTCCTATTTGAACACGTCCAAGCGTTGAAGTTCATGACAGGCTTGTTAATTTGGTCGGATTAGGTCAATTTGGAGCAGTACGCTAAAACATGCACAGCAAAACGAGCATAAAATCCTGACTTGTGGAGCACTGAAAGTATTCAACGAGCCTTCGGTGAGGAAACCCAAGCTCCGTCACCGGCACCATGAGACGGATTGACGTTAGAGGACGTGAGCGTTTATATTCATGTGTATGGCGATGATCAGATTTCATTAAAAAGCAATAGAAATGACGGGCAGAAAGCGGCAGAGCGCCGTTTTCGGCTGCAGCGAGCCGAATCGAATCGGTGCGCGAACCCCCGCCTGCGCTTCCATTACAGCAAACGGATGACCTTGTGTGGAAATCGTAGGCCTGGGTGTATTCTGATGCATAGCAACGAGACACTGAGCTTTAAAAGACGACCAGGAACTGATTGTTTATACAAACGAGCAGGCCGTGTAGCCAATTACGTCTCCAAATGAGCACTTAATTAGTTAATTGTTTTATTAGGCCAAATGCTCCCAGGGCGCTCGGCGCGGTTCGGCTGTCATTTATCGAAGGTGAGGTTTGTTAAGGCACAGGGTGAGAGAACGGACAAAAATAGCAATCCAGCGGCACTCAGTCAGGCCACACCACGGACCACTACAAATATCCGAGGGTGACTTTCAATTATCAGAATTGCAGAGATTAATCAAACACAAAGAGCCGAGATGACGACAGGCAACTGTCGCTGCTGTTGTATCCAGGTTCTGCGAATCAGCGACACATTGAGCAGCGCTATATGAAGCCTGTTTTACCCACTTACTGACACATTTTCCCACCTTTCATTCCTCATTTCACTCCGCAGCTCCACACTAGGCACAGACAAGGCTGCGTGGCTCTGAAGTGATGTGGAGAGAGAAATCAAGATCGACGGCTCTTTAGAAACCGAGGCTTGAAAAGATAAATTGAAGAGGTGTGGAAGGACAATTTTGTTTTAAAAGGATGTGGCCAATTACTTAAAGATTTTTATTTATTTATCAGGGTAAAGGAATAAACCAATGCACTTAGTTAATGCATTGCTTGCAGTCTTAGATGCTGTCATGAAATGAAAAAGAAACACAATGTATTGCGTCTAGACTTCACTAGTCATGGGTTAAACCTTTTGTTCGGTTTGGATGTGACTCAGAAGAACTAGTCATCTTAAAGAGCGGTTTGTTCATTGTTTTATTGGACGCACGTGAGCAAAGCATCGCAAAATCTCCATCGGTAATGTACAGGAAACCAGAATCGAGTACCGTAATTTCCGGACTATAAATCACACCCTTGTATAAGCCGCACCCACTGAATTTTACAAATATTTTTAGTTTTAACATAAATAAGCTGCACCTGTGTATAAGCCTACACTGAATCTAATGAACTTTTCACAGGCTTTACTGAAAGACAGTGTCTGTTACACGGTGTAACGGGTAAAATATGTTGTGGCTCCCTTAAGAGCAGAGCGGCATTCTGGGAACAGCACGTCACTGCATTCTTCCGGTATTACTGTGTGTTTTTCTCCCGAAGCCGTGCAGATCAGAACACAGGTGAGGTGCGTTTTTTTCATTTCCGTTCGGAAATGTCATTGGTCTAATGTTATGGGGTTCAGTTTTTTGGCTTGAAGTTTTTGAAACCGGGAAAAACCCAGGAAAAATTCATAATTTAGCCGCTTCGTTGTTTAAGCCGCAGGGTTCAAAACGGGGGGAAAAAGTAGTGGCTTATAGTCCGAAAAATACGGTAGTTTGTCCGTTCTTTTGTCACGTGACTCCTGTATACACTATGCATTCAAATGCACTATGCACTATGCATACACTACATTCAAAGTTTGTTCGTGTATATAGACATGTTGGGGAATTTGCACAGGGAAGTCTTAAATCTAGAAATCTAAATTCACTAGTCTTGAATCATTTGAAACAGGTCACAGGTCATGTGTACCTCTAATGCTCATTGAAATGAAGCACTTTAGACTGTTTGCTTTTGTGGTGTTGTAGTTCTTTCTTTCGCTGGTCCAAAAATAATTCCCTGTTTTAGAGCTACAAATGAGACCAACGTGCAACAGCCAATCAGCTCACTGTTATTGCAGTGAATCTCTCTTGGATTGTATCACAGACATAAACCGGATTTTATTTTTCAGCTATGGAGGAGTGCAAGTTTAACAAGACTTAGCTGAAAACAAATAGATTTAGGGCTCGGTTAAGGCCAGTTGCTAACAAAAACAACTGTCCAGTATTTAAACATAAAAAGAAATATAAAAAATATATATTAAAAAAGTAAATGAATACAAAGTATAAACTATATAAAATATATAAATATATTTATATATGTACAGTGGTGTGAAAAAGTGTTTGCCCCTTCCTGATTTCTTTTGCATGTTTGTCACATTTAAATTTTAATATTAGTAAAAGATAACACAAGTGAACACACTATGCAGTTTTTAAATGAAGCTTTTTATTATTGAGGAAAAGAAAATCCAAAACTACATGACCCTGTAAGAAATCAGGAAGGGGGCAAACACTTTTTCACACCACTGTATGAATATTTAAATATATGCATATACATGAATGAGTATGGCAGATACTGAAGTACAAATTAAAGTAATTTAATGATTGTCCTTAATGTGTCAATGTGCAGTATGGTGTGATATAATGTGGCACTGTGTTGTTCAAGTCCAGAGTTGAACAACGTATGTGTATGTGCGTGATTGGTGTTGTGATTATAGGTCTTAAATTTCATTCATAATGGTCTTAAAGGTCATAAATTTGACTTAGTGAAACGTGCAGAAACTCTGATTATTATCTCTGTTATTTCTGATCAAAGAAACGAAATGAACTAAATGACGAAAAAAAGATTCGTTCATTTTCAACTCCAAGTCACTAAAATGATCTTCCCATCATTAGACATCACATTCTGGAACTTACACAAAGAAATAGATTATGAGAAAAAAAATTCCAAATCTTGATCAAATATCTCTTGGATTTCCAGTCAAATTCACCCCATGGAGAACCCACTTTCCATAAGTTAAATCATCTGATCTTATTGTATTGTTACCAGTACACTTTCAGAGGTCTTGTAGAGTCCATGCCTTGATGGTCAGAGCTGGAGGACCCACACGATATTAGGGAGGAGGTTTTAATACTAAAGCTGGTTGATGTATAAGGGAGCATTAAGAAAAAAACAGTACTAGAAGTAGTTGTTCTTCATAAAAAGTCATATAATGTACGAGCGTGAATGCAGCGTGAAGTGTTATGCGATAATATGGTGGAAGTGGCGGAGGCGTTAATAAGGGCCTGTCGTTGGCACACATCGTCTCTCCCTCTCAAGGCCAAAATGTTTGCACTTGACCAAAAGCAGCCCACCCACGCACTCAGGCAGTTTTTCAAAACTCACAGCCTGTTATGCAAAAAGTATTCAGATGGCATGGTGGATTTTTTTTTATTTTTTTTTATTATGACAATATCACAGTGTCCATGTCTGTCCTGATTCTCTTGCCACTGACCCAAACGCTCTGCGGCCACATCTGTCCTTTTTCACCCTCTAGTTTCATGATTTCATCACTTATTCCTGTCCTTGTTAACTCACTTTGTCCTTAAGTTAGTGTTTCTAGTTATTTCTTCACTTTTAGTGTATTTTTGCTTCGTTGTGGCTTTTTTATATTTCTTTGCATTATGAAGTCATGTGGCACACGGCTGCCACCTCAGAGTGCCACTGTCCCTGGTTTAGTCCCGACCTTGGGTTATTTTCTGTGTGAAGAACATCTCTGTGGTTCTACATGGTCCCTCAGGGTTTTCTGGTTTTCTCCTGTCTTTCAAAAATAGGCCAGTAAGTGGTTTGACTACCTGATAATACCATAAATGACTTCCTGTATCGAATACACCACTAAAATAGGAATTACCCTTCAGATTTTTTACATTTTTAAAATGAGAATTTCATTCCAAGTCTTATTTTTTTTACAAGCTGAGAGAAACAATTCGTTTTGCTAATTAGTATGAAAGTATTGTTCTTTGAGGTTACACTGTGATTTGTGATACACTATTGGTAATATTATTGCCCAAAATTAGACCCACTTTTAACATCACACTTAAACAAAACGTTTACAATCTGTAAAAAAAAACTTTCATAAATTGTTCAATGCTAATATTCCTTTTACAGCATTTAGCAGATGCCCTTATCCAGAGCGACTTACAACTGAGCAGTTAAGATCCTTGTTGGAGGACCCAAGGGTGGTCCAAAGTCCAATGTCTTAACATTGTCTCAAAGCAGCTTTACACCGATAGAGCGGTTAAAAGTTTGTATAAAAGAATGTGCAAGTTTATTACCTATGTTTGTTGTTTATAATTGTTTATCCCTGGTGAGTTAGCCAGTGGAAAACCTTGAGAGAAACCAGACTCAAAATCTTGGCGGTTGATATTAATTACAGTTAATCCATCCTCAAATTTCTTGAGTTGCTTTATGGCTTGAAACTTCAGGCTGTAGATGTGGAACCATCTTCCTCCAATCGAGAAGGACTCCATCCAGAGGTAGGACGTCGGGAAGAAACCGGTCAGATCCGAAGAGCAGAAAAGGACAGGAACACTGCTCACTGAAACCTTAGCAGCATGTTTAATATTAATGAAATAAAGGTATATTTCTCAAGAAAACATTAAAGTAAAGATGCAGTTTGCTGTATTTGAATGAAGTCAATTCTGAGTACTCAATTTATAGCAGCAACAGGTGAAAGGTGTCTTTAGTCTCTCATTTATCCAATATAATTGATCCCCAAATCAGGCAATATAATTGATCCACTGAGAATTTCAGCAGTGCACAAATTAGTGCACCCCAGTAGTGTTAAATATGAATAAATTGAGTCACAGCAGTATTTTGCCTGCTCTTGTTTTTGTTTCTTGTTGCTTAGTGTTAAGCTTCCTTTTTTTGGCCTCTGGCCTGTATTTGTGGATTACACCATGCTGCTTTTTCGCCAACCTGTTTTGCCCCCTTCCTGGTGTATTCACTAGCCCGATTTAACTCCAGTCCATGCTTGCAACCTGCGCTCGCATATAATAAATAGGCCTGCTTATTCGTGAAATGATTTTTTTTTCGCCCACAAATTGCATAATACACTTGCAAATTATGTGTGAAACTATTGTTTTCTTTTAACAATGTGCACTGCTTCATCTAATTAACTGTGGCTCTGTTGGTATATAACAGGCTCGGTTAAGCTCACGCTAGCGAAATGAGTCCTTTAGGAATGAACGAGATCAACAAATTTGGCGGGCAAATAACAAAACAGTGATCTATAGTGGAGGGTCAGACATGGTAAGCCAGCAATCATCGCTTAAAGAACAACCTGTCCTCAGAGACTGAATGCTCCGTGTTGGATTTATGTTTTTTTCATTCCACGATGCGGCAGCCCAGCTTTTCTAAATGACATTGTAGATATAACGAATAGGTTTTCGGTGTCTGAGCCGTGTGATCACAAACTGTACACCACTGACACATCTGATCAAATTCAGCAGCTGGACAAAATGCAACACTTGTATTGCACTCTGCATTCAAAGTCATTTAGTCTCAAAGATTACACACAGACAAAACAAGGACTTTCTAGATCCAGATTATTTGCCTATTGGAGCAAGCATACTGTAGGTTTTTGGGAAGGTTTTTGGGAAAGAACAGCCAGGACACAGTTACAAATCAGGGAGTTTGATCAAGCTATTGGACCAGTAGCCCAGATTATGCTCATAATCAGAACATTTGGAGATGGAGAAACTTGTGGTGTATGCCAAGAATTCATTTCAAAAGGCTGGTGAGGAAATATGCTGAATAAAATCATTACATGATCTGCACAGCATTTAATTGAGAGGTGCAATGCGCTCATGCATTTTGGGTGCATGCCAGAGAGCTGAAGTGATGGTGGTGGAAGTACTTGGTGGTTGGATTTGTCAATTTAATTGCTTATAGCATGATTTTATTGTCAAACAATCGTGCCATTAATAATGTTGATAGGCGTAGGATTGAAAATACTGTACATTCAGGACAACTCCACTGACAATAGTATGCTAGACAGACAGTAGGGGGGACTCCAGAAATAGCTAACCCTTGTTGTCTCCAGCTTCTGGTACTTCAGACTGTGCTTAGACTTTAGCTAGCAGGTAACTGTGGAGAAACACAAATTATTACATTGTTGACCTTTTATGTCATCTGTTTAGAACAAGTTACTGTGCAGAACAATCTGATCTTACACATATATAACATTCATCGATGCACGGATAGTTGGAGGGATCTATGGGTGAATGGATGGATGGATGGATAACAGCGTAGACAGACGATAGATTAGATGGATGAGATGGAAGGATTAGCTGGCTGGATTAATGGATTGATGGATGGCTGGATGGATGGATGGAAGGATGGAAGGATGGATGGTTGATGGAAGGACAATGGATTGGATTGATGAGATGAAAGCATTGGATTTATCGATGGGTGGGTGGATGGTTAAATCTGTAATGTAGATGAAATATATTTATGTGGATGGGCTATGAATTGGATAAATGAGATGAAAGGATTGGATGGATGGATAGATGGATGGAAGGATGGATGGATTTATGGGTAGATGAATGGACAATAGATTGTATGGATGGATGAGGAATAAATGGGTGGATGGATAATGGATTGGATGGGTAAAATGGAAGGATTGGATGGATGGATGGACCTATGGGTAGATGGTTGGATGATGGATAAATGGTTGGATAGATGATGGATTGGAAGGATGGATGGATAGATAGACAGATGACAGCCATTTTAAATTCAAGGGTTTTATTTTTATGTTTACTAAATATTTTTATGTTTGGGGAAATGCTATTTTACTTTATTATACAGTAATTAATTATATCATAATATATTTCATTATATATTCATAGATTTTTAGAAATATAAAATGTTATATTAAAAAATCTTAGTTTTCAGAAGCAAAATCAACACTGGTATTTATAATGGCCAAATAGATTGCTGTAGAAAGGTGTATCAAGAAAGATGGATCGGTGGTGGATTGATAGCATGACAGATAAAAGAGTGATGAGAACGACAGTTTGATGAATGATTGTAGGCGGGTTTCACATGGGTGGGGGAGAAACACGTCGGATGGATGTCTAATGGGGCAAATGTATAAAAACAATCATGGATAGAGTGATAGCCCAATGAATAATTAGCTGGATGAGGGGTGGATTGATAGACTGGTTGATTGAGTGTATGGGTGGAGCATCACATGATTGGAAATAATGGATCAAAGTGCTAAGCAAGAGAAAAACAGATAGATAGATTGATTGGAGCAGAGGTTTTATTGATGGATGGTGAAATTGCGACGTGAATGGAGGTCTAAATGGAATTAAGTGTTAATGCATGCTTCGAGTGATATGGAAAGGTAGAATCTGGAGTGCTGTAGTGATGAAGAGATTTTGTGGAGGGGTAAAAGCTTGAATAAGATGAATGAGAAATTGGGAAAATGGGTGGATTGGTGCAGAGCTTTACTGATGGACAGGATGAAAAAACGCTATGATATGAAGAACAGGAGGCGGGGTTTACGGTGTGCATAGATTAATGGTGAAAAGGGTAATTGGACGATGGAGGAATGATGGATAAAGATTGTGTGGACTGGTACATGGTGGATAGAATGATGAAGAAATTGCTTAACAGGGAAAAAAGCTGCATAGACGGATGAGTGCGAAGGTTTAATGATGGATAGAATGTTGGAAAGATGTGGTATGGGGAGATGGTGGGTGGATGGGAGAAGAGTGCTATGCATGCATAGAGTGATGGAGAAAGAGATAATCAAAGGGATGGATGTAGATGAATGACAGAAAGGATGATTGAGAAAATCAGGATTGATGATATTTGCAGAGATTGATGGCTAGATGCCTGGATGGATGGCTGTATGAAAAGTTAGAGGGGCTTTAAGTGGTCCAGTGTAGTTAATCATTTTAATCAATGATTTGTTTTTCTGAGCATGTCACAGTTTAGCTCGGGCTGATCTCTGCTGCTAAGTTGTGAAGCTACAAGTAATTACAATGCTCACGTCTTCACCGTATTTCACCCTGACACTTCATTTTTTCCTCTGAAGTAGCTGGCTGTCTTCTCCGGGTGTCAAGAGCCTAAATTAACACTGGCCATCAGAGAAGTGCTGGGGCACATGCGATAGAGATTCGAACCAGTTAATGTCCTTATTAGCTTGAAGCCTTGCAGCGTCGTAAAGAAGATATAAGGCTCTGAGTGCATCTTATTAGTTATTCAAGTGTAAATGAAATGACTCGGCTATTTCTTTCCCCAAATACGTTTTTTTTTTCAACTCTCTATCCTGATATCCTGTTTTTTTTATTGTTGCTGCAATTCATATGAAAAAGCATGTGCTATATGTAAAATCCATAAGCCTAGTGGGTGATTCGTACAACCGCTTAGCATGGTTTTTTTTTTTTTTTGTGCCACAGCAAATTTTTTTTTTTTACTCAATACCATGATCATCTGTTCGAATGAACCAAATGTACTTTCCATCCTCTACGTGGCTGCTGGAGAACTCTCCGAGTCGAGAGCAAGCCGGACAGACTAGCGCTAATATTACAAATCCTTCGCTTGTTAAAATCTAAGAGCACATAAGTCCGATTAAAAAAGGATGCCACTCTCTACGCGACTGTGTTCATTAGAGCGCTAGTCGTGATGTTACATTTTCCGCCTTGCTAATCAAAGAGACAAAAGGAAATAGACTTCACGGTCAGCAGGATGAATGATCATTAGCCAAAAGAATACTAATCCCTGGATTGGCTAATCCTGATGTTCTGCTCATCTGAGACCAGGAGTACAAAGGAGCTTGGTTAAAACATGCCATGCGTGGTCAAATCCAGCTAATCTGAATTGTGCTCTGAGCATGTGCAGACGCTAGCTTCTGGTTTCTCTGTCAGGCCTGCTAATGAACTTCAGTCAGCTAATTAATATTGCAGGATATGAACAGCGCTTGCAAAGATGTATCGTCTGTAGCTTGAACTTTGTGGGCCGTCTGTCGAGGAGGTCAGTAAACACTTTCTTGTCTCGTCAGTCACATTTTATACAGTAAGCTTGGTCTCTGTAAAACAGCCAGACTAATGAGCTGCATGTCTTCTGCAAGGGGAAGGTGTCCCTGTGTCCTACTAATGGAATAATTTGACATGTAAAATATAAAGAAAAAAATTTGTAAGTCTTTTTTAGATACTTTAGTGGCAGTGTTTCGAGTGGAAATACTTCAACCTGTGTCATTCCCCAGTGTCCCACAACAAACAGATGCTGAACCTGAGAATGAAACCACTAATTAAAACCTTTTTCTTTTCAAATTTGGTTCGAACTTAGATTGGCTTGCTGGCCAGTGAAGCAAGCCAAACCGGCTAGTCTGGTGACACAGTGTCTTAGGAAAAGCTAATGAGATCCTTCTGTTCTCCAGGGCTGCGATTCTTCAGGTACCTCTAAATTAGCAGCTCATTAAAACGAGATGGGAGGAAGGGGAGGGAATTTAAAATGAACGCAGCCTCTATGATTATCTAAATAAGGCGTCAAGCAACACCTGGACCGGATCTCGTGTGCGTTTGGCCACCTGGGCTTTTCGTGCCCCAGGTGGCCTCTCAGCTGGTGGTCTCCCAGCTGCTCATTTAGATCAACGCATTGGAGAGATGTGTAAACTTTCGAAAACCTCAGATTCGCATATATATTGTTTATGGAGAGGGGGGTTGGGGGTTCCTATGACCTAATCAAGTTTCCCTGTTTTGAAGCCTCTTCAATGAGCAGGTGCTGAGCGCACGACAAAAATAGCGCATGCTCTACAGGGAACAGGGAAATGGGAATACAAATCTTGCAAACGGTGAGAAACCACTGCTGGGCCTCTGTGGAGAGGCAGGCTATTACAGGAGTTGTTGGGATTCGGAAAGGAGCCTGGCGAAAAAAAAAAAGAGTTTTTGATTTAATCACAGTCGGTGTCAAAAGATTTGTGACAGTTGATGAGAGAGATAAAGTGAACTGTGTAGCTGTTAACCTGAATGCTAATGGCGGAGAAGGGCTGAAGGACTCGCCAGCTTACTGACTGACTGACTGCAAACCAATGGCACACTGATTCCAACTTGGATTAAATGCAAGGAGCAAAAAAAAACCCTAACTTTTTCATGTGAATCTTTCCTTTCTGTTCCTCAGTAGAGCCTGACAGGCTTACAGGGATACTTAACCAGGGAAAGGAGCAGAAATCATTGTCGATGGAGGAGGTCGAAGTGTAGCACAGGAATGGGTGTTTGTCTTTCTCAGATCGATAGCCCTTCTGCTGAAAGACACCAAGAGGCAATTTATGAGCCTTAAAGCGTTTGCCTACATGGTTTCAAATGGTAAAAAATAAGTGAGACTAGATTCGTTACTTATTACGCCCCAACCAAGAGTAAATTCAAGCATTATAGACCTGCAAAAGAAAATAAAGAATAAAATATAGTGGGTGGAGCCATTATAAGAAATCATGGATGGATGGATGGATGGATGGATATATTGGTAGATGTATGGATAATGGATAGATAAGTGGATGGATTATAAACTGGATGGAAGGATTAGAAATAATGGATGGATGGATGGATGGATGGATGGATGGATGGATGGATGACCAGCCAGTTTGGATTTAGATTTAGCATTTTAAATATATAGGCAAAAATAATAGCTTATGTATTTTTTACAGATTTTGTTTATGTTAAAAACCATATGTTAATATATTTCATATTTTATATTTCCTATCATCATATATTTCATTACATAGTCATATTTTCAGAAATGTAATTTCTTTGTATTAGTCTTACAATAAAATTTTCAATGGTGTTTTAATAAACAAATGGTATGATGTTGAAAGGTGAATGAAGAATGATAGATTGGTTCAATTCAAGAAGCTTTTATTGTCATTTCAACCATATATACTGTAGCTGACGCAGTACACAGTGAAATGAGACAACATTTCCCCAGAACCCTGGTGCTACGGTACATAAACCAACATAGAGCTACAGCAATAACAAGAGAATTAAGTGTAGGTATTGATGGATTGATATCATGGCAGGAAAAAATGAAAACGGGGAAAGTTGGATAAACGATTGTGGGTGGGAGAGAAATCAGTATAGTGAGTGGATACATTAAAGGAAAATAATCAGCAAAAGTTTGGAGTGATGGAATATTATTTATTGTTTTGTTAAAGCTTTAAAGACGTCTAATAATAATACAATTTCTAATTGATTATTTTTTGTATCAATTAAACAATCACGCATCCCAGCCTACTCTTAATCCGTTTATAATAACGATTCTTTGAATGAGACAGAGTGTTTGCGTGACAAATTATGGCTTTTATTGACAACTATAAACAGTAGTTCTCACACCACCCTCTGTTTTTTTCTCTCCCGTGAAGGTAAGGAAAAAAACAATGCAGCTTGTTAGTGAGTAATCACAAAGCCCAAAGACTTTCTTGTGGCAAAAATGTACAAAAAAGACACAGCCTTGCCTCTGTTACAAATAACCGCCATTGGAGACTCCTTTCTTGTTACGGGAAACTTTCCTTTATAAACAATTACGCATCTTTCCCACTTTTTTTTTCCGATTTAGTTCTATTAATACTATTAAAGTTTGATTATTTGGAGCCTGTGCCAAACCAGACACTATGAATTAGCTAGTTACTATAAAAATGCTGATGTATTAGAACTAGCCCATTCCTATGGTATAAATCATGTGATTTGCACTACTGTCAGAGCTGTTATTATAGTAAATGAACTAGCACTTTTTGAATAAAAGGATTTGCGAGTTCTACACTGCTGCGCTGTGGAATTTTCTTGCTTTTTTTGTTTTTTTTTGCGAGTAAAAAAAACTTGCTTGTGTTTTCATTTGGGGACAAATGTTCCATCACTGTAGTAGAGCTCATGCCAGAAAAGAAGCAGCACATATACCATTTACCAATACTGATTAAAAATGGTTTCGAAATGGTACTGGTTTAGATCATATGAATGTTCTATTTTGAACACATCAGCATTTTAATAATTATAGATAATCCAAAAGGACGGGCTTGACTAAGACTCATTATAAGCTCTCTAATTGTAATTGTAAAGCTAAATCAACAGTGGAGAAAGGAGTCTCATGGTGGCAGAACGCTTAAGGATCTGGGTTTAAGCCCCAGCACGGCCAAGCTGCCCCTGCTGGGCCCTTGAGCAAGGCTCTTAACCTTTTCTGCTTTACAGGTGATATATCAAGACTCACTGACTGACCATGCCTCATCTTCCTATGTCACATTAATGTAAATATGACAAATAAAGGCTTTTTCACTGTTGCTAATAGAATGTCCTATTTCCAGGCAAACTAGATAAATATTTTAGCTATACGAGGTGGTATCAAAAAGTTTCGAGACTTCCTCTGATTACATGACAGTACTTTATTGATCTATGTTTACACACTTCAAAACTGTCCCCTTGAACAGCAATACAGCGCTCCCGGCACTCCTGTCACCTCTGCAATGTGTCCTAGAATTCCTCTTTTTTAACCACCTTCTGCAATTCATGCTGGATCTCCGCAAAGGTCTTTATCTTTCAGCAAGAGGGCAAAGTGTGCAGGAACCAAATCTGGCAAGTAGTGTGGGTGCAGAAGCCAGATCATATGGATTGTTCTCTGATGATAATCATGCACAAGTTGCTGAAGGGTTTAAAAATTTTCAGGGGTTGAGCTTTTTGAAGGTCCTCTTGATCTTTCGTCGTCTTCCAGTGATGTTCATCCGCTCTCGAAGAGCACGTGCCACTCGAAACTCCTCGAATGACTCTGATTGCAGCATCGCCATATGTCATGTCAAATGACTCTGTGGCAGATTTTGCCTGGTTTCACACAGCTTTTTACGTTTGCCCTTTGTCCTAATGTGCTGTCCATGATGCAACCTTTTGATACCACACAGTATGAAATTATGTATATAACATACTTGTCTAGACTAGGTGTTGTTTTAATGAAGGTTCTCATGGAACGAAATTTCTACCTCACATTCAGTGTTCACAAAGATATGTGCCG
Organism: Silurus meridionalis; assembly: GCF_014805685.1. Taxonomy (NCBI): domain Eukaryota; kingdom Metazoa; phylum Chordata; class Actinopteri; order Siluriformes; family Siluridae; genus Silurus; species Silurus meridionalis. Next base: position 15,544,026 of record NC_060904.1, on the reverse strand, counting down.
AGATACTAAAAGTGCATAGAACCTGAGCACAAAGTCTGCAGTTGTGGTCATGGTTATTCAAAGACAAAATAATTGAATCTTTTCATATAGTTTTTTTTTTCAAACCTTTTCGAATTGAATTGGCCAAAATCAACACCATTTTTTTAATTTTGAGTTCAGTCTTTTCACACCAAAAAAATCTAAAATTGACAGGAGTATACATGAAACAGAAGATATCCAGGTCCTCACTATAATTCTTTTTTTCTCACTATGTATTTTCATTTCTTCATCATTCTAATGCCTTTTCTTCTATACCACTGTGTCTCTCTTTTTTGCCAGCTGTGATCAGGGGCAGAGGGTGATGAGGGCTCTTGCGTGCCACTCCAGATGGTTCACTGAGCAACAGCTGCCACCAGGGGGGATGATAGGGAAGTCTAGGGGGGTCTGTGAAGTATGATTACAACTCTCTGAAGCGGCCAGGTGAAAATTGTGAGGGGGAAAAAAAGTGCGGAGGAAGAAAATAATCAATAAGGAAGCACGGTCGGTCTGCTGCATCTTGCTCGAGGGCTTCGCTGAACCCCGATGTAATGGTGCGGGTGTTGACCTTGTTAGGTGAGTGCCAGAGGTGGCGTGTACAGAGGGTGCAGGTGAGAGTAGCTATTAGCAGGGCAGTGCACGCAAATTAATTATAGCCAGCCGCAACACCATCAATGATAAATGCGCTGCAGTAAGCCTCGCGTGAGTGGGTTACTATGAATAAGAAGATTTGATACGCAACTGAATTATAAATGAAGTGCACAAGGCTCTAGACTGATGACCTTGTTTTGTAACAGGCGCTGTAGGGAGATGTCTTTGAGTAAGAAGTTGTGCAAGCTTTGTTCTTCCCCTAGGTGTCGTCTGGGTAAGCCTAGCCTTGTCGCCTCGTGTTAACCTGGAGGTTTCACCCCCTGCTCGCACCGAATTAGCTCCTCTATATGTTAATGTGGAGGCAAAAAGGTCCCTTCACGAAGGCATTTTTCTAGACCCTTTGGAAAAAGATGAAGCGAGGAGACTGGCAGCAAACGAATCGACATGAACTGTGTCAGCGATGAAGTCGGAATCTAAAAAAACCCTCCCTCACCTCCTCCTACAGCTTGACCTCCTTTTCCACCAGATTCCCTGAGCAAAAGTAGCTGCTCTGAACAAGGCCCGCTTTCTTCCTCTGTCTGTGGGAAAAAACGATTTTGGAAGACTCGAGATCGGCAAAGAGAGGCAAAGCTGAGCTGAAGAGGCCAGCTCGAGGAGAGCCATGCAAGGAGGCTGCATGCCACTGTGCATGACAATGAGGGGAGCATTCAATTAGCAGCGGTTTACGGCCCCTGATGGTGATTACGTTAGACAAGCCGGTGGACCTCGGCCCCTTGCTGATTAAAATGAGCTCAGGCAGCAGTGGGACAGACTCATCCTTTCAAAAGTCTTTCAACATGCACTGTTCTCTTGGAATTGACTGCTTTTTTGTCTTGCTTTGTAGTCAGCATACCCGTCACACAGGCAGTAATAATATCTCAAACACTGATTTAGCTAGGTATTGGGATTAGGTACAAGTGTTGAGCTAAAGTTAAATTGCTAGCTTAACGCAGATACATGGCCTAAACCTAAGATCAATCAAAAATACAAAAGAAATTCATTTGTTTGATTCACAATACCGAATGCTACCTTTTAGTGAAGAAATCTTGGTGTTTGATTTGATAATTGTTGTCTGCTATACAGCATTTTAACCAAAAAGACACAACATAGCTGAACGCTAAACACGAAAACTTCCATTGCTATTAGCATCTTTTTAACTCGTCCTATTCTTCGTGCAGTTGGAGTTCTTCATGTAAAAAACTGAAGCCTCCCTGTAGACTTCACAGTTTATTACAAAACTCTTCGCTGGTTTTGGATTTCAGTAATGCCAGCACATTCCAGATCCTGAGTCACCTCCTGAGGTTAAAAGTGCTCTTAATAGTAGCATGCAGGCTTCCATCTAATATCAGGCAATTGGGGGTCAGTTCTAATTGACCCTTTCTGTAATGTATCCGATAGGAGTTGTTCAGGTGTAGGTGATTTTAGTCAGTGGAAAATTTTTAAGCAGCAGTAAAGTTTTTAACGCTCCACAAATTGCAAATATTTTCTTGCCGTTTTTGAAGGAAAGACAGCAAATTGTCTAGGATGTGTTTTGCATCCTCAGATTATATATATATATATATATATATATATATATATATATATATATATATATATATAATGTGGACTATATATACAACTACAGTAATCCCCGTTTATGGCGGTTCCAAAACCGCCAGCGATAAACAAAAAAAACGTATATAACGTAATAAACGTTAAAATTATATTTCGATTAATAAATTTTATTATTTCAATATAAAACTCCTTAAAAACAATTCCCTATAACTTTTTTGGTCTATCATGCTCCCCGCGAGAGATCAGAAAAATTAGCCCAACTAATTAGTTATGTGGCAAATGCAATGCCACGATAAACCGGGGGCATGAGATTCGAACCGCAGTAAAGCGGGGGATTACTGTGTATATATAACTATAACTCTCTTTCTGCACATATATATATATATATATATATATATATATATATATATATATATATATATATATATTCAACCTCCACTTTATTAGCACCTAATCATTTTTACAATGATCTAATCAGCCAATTAAATGCCACATCCAGCAACAGAACAGCTCGACTGGTTGAAGCCACAAACCAGAAAGGTTTATTTCCTCGATTTAGAGTTCCTCAAATAAATATTCCCTTTAACCGAGTTGATCGGAAAAGCATTTCACCACACACACAACAAATTAAACCTTGAGTCTAACGATGGACTAAAATAGCCTAGGACCACATCAAACTCCTCTTATCTCAACCAAGAACAGGACTTACTCAGAAGATCACCAATATTTAGACCACCCCATGTGGTACCAACAACCATTCCGTGGTTGAAGTCACTAAAGTAACACAGGCTGTAAAAATGGTTGCGAGTAAAATGTAGGTTTACTACTTTTTACAGCTGAAAAGCTGCCCTTTAAGTCAAACATTTGTGGTGCCTTTTGAATGTAAATGCACCTATATCTCAATTAAAGGGCTAATTAGCTAGGAAAAGCCCAAGCCTTTGCCTCTGACTCGCTTTGACACCAAACCCCCTCACCTCCATTGTGCGGTGTCTGCATGCACAATTCCAATTCTAAGCATTTTATTATTATGATTGTTACTCATAGGCTTATCACATTTCTCTTCATGTTAGAATGCTATGATGATATTTATGTGGAATTTTTGCTAAAATACCCACACATCACCCATTTTCCAGACACTGATTCTAAAAGAAGCCTGGTGGTTGAACTAGCAATGAACATATGCAGATTGTTAATAAATAATTATTTAAGCCTTTGTTTTAAAGGAGTCGTATGGTTTCATATTTGTTTTGATTACATGCCAAAGTTGAGAATGGTTCTAATCTCTGCCATGAAGAATACAAAATGTTTGATCAATTAGGTGAACTCTGTGGGTCATATCATACATCAAGATCATCACTTGGATCAAGTCATTGTCACTATTTTACAGTGAAGCACAATATTTTTTATAGATTTTTTGCAGCAACGATTTTTTTTTGACAAAAGCCAAAATTCTGTTTTCAGTTTATTAGATTATTTAAATTTTTCTGAGATTAGGTATAAAAAACATTGGTGCTATTCTGACCATGTGGACATGGACAGCAAGTTAAAACAAAGAGCAAACATGAAATTCTGCATAAAACTGGACAAATCTGCAACAGAGATGTTTGGCATGATATATATTTGACAGCATATCGTTTGAGGTGGAAGACCTGAAGAGATGAGGAAGACCTTTGACGAGTTAATCCTTCAGCAACTAGTGCATGATGATCGTCAGAGAACGGTCCACATGATTTCACCTCCACACCCACGCTACTCACTGGACTTGGCTCCTGCGGACTTCGCCTTCTTCCCAAAGACGAAGATCCAGGTCGTTTTGACACCATTGTGAAGATCCAACGCGAATCGTAGAAGGTTCTTGACATGCTTTGAAAAGAAGACTTCCAAGACGCATTCTAGCAGTGGCAGGAAAGCAAGGAGTGCTGTATTGCTTTGCAAAGGGGTCTAGTGTAAACGTAGATAAATAAAGTACTTTCTTGTAAACAGAGCCAGTCTCTAAACCTTTTGATACCACCCCGTATGGTGTACATGGTTTGAAATGGAAGATCTTGACCATATGCTATAGAGCTCTGACCAGTACTTGAGCAAAATATGCACAAGCACATTCCAAAATGTGGTAGAACATCTTCCTAGAAGAGTGGAGGTTATTTTATCTATATTATAAGAGGGACTAATTGTGGACTGGAATGTTATGCCCATGTGTCCACTATGTGTTGTCCATATAATGTCTAGGCAGTATAAAATAGAAAAAGTAGCATACTGTACAAAGAAAATAGATATTCAATGGCAAAAGAGGAATAAGTTTCAATAACTGCATGTTTCTCATGTGCTTTATTCCTTAAGACGTAACCAGATCAACCTTATCCTGACGGATTTCTATATTCAAACATAGAAAATAGACCACAAATGCTATATGCAAACGCCGGTCTCGTTGTGCACACGTCAAATTGAATGATTTCCAGAGTAAGAAGCACAATGCCTGCGGCATCGGGACAGCGATTCATCATACTGACACTTACATTATTTATCATCATGATAGGTCAGCTATTAATTTGTTAATTCAATGCGATCGGTGCATACCGGAGCGGCGGACAGCTTCTCATTGTCACCAACTTGTATGCTTTTAAAGGGGCATTTTTTTTTTTTTTAATTGAGGGCTTTCATTAGAAGGTTTTGTCTGACATATTGGAAGAAAGAAAAAAGGTCTGCTAAAAAAATCCCTTAACAGCATTTTAAATACCGGTAGATCATTTAAAGTTGGCAAGCTTGGCAAAAGGGCAAACAGAGCAGGTAAACGCAGTCAAACATGACTGAGAGAGAGGAGTCTGTTGTGTCTGTGTGTGCTGTGTATATATATGTGTGTGTGTTTGTGTTTCTTGGAAAACTCCAGGCTTTATAATTGCGCACGCACAAATAAACACTGACATTAACGTCACAAAGGCCAGACAGATCCGACTCTGCATCGTGTCTCCAGATAAAAAGGGCCTATGATGGACAGGTTTGACATCCAGCGAAGGCAAAGAAAGAGGGTGTGAGGGAGTGTAGCATGGCGGCTAACATGTAGCAAACTTTAATCACACTGTTTGGCCTTGAGTTGTTTTTGTTTTTTTCTGGATTTTTCTACTTCCAGTGACCCGTTCAATTAAATGCCAGCCTTCCATCTCTGTTTGTGAATAGTCAAAGGGGTCAACTGCAAATTAAATTCTCACAAATTGCTATTACTGTGTTGTGGTTATGTTTTGTTTTTGCATAAGGGAGGTAATGGGGACGGGGAGAGGGGGGAGATATGATTGGCATGGTAATTAAGACAAAAAGACAAAAAAAGGCGAGTGGGAGGAAGGGCGAAGGAGAAAAGGAATGAGGAACGGGGTTAGTCATGTCGAGCGATGCATTTGTGACAAGATTACAGAGGGAAAAACACAAGCGGATGACAGGAGGGAGGAAGGAGGCGGAGCTGAGTGATGTAGCAGAGATGCTGGCTGGAGCGCGTCTCAGCTGCCAGGCTGCGACACCAGACAATGTTTGTTTGTCCAAAATAGACTGCTTGTCCTTTAGAAGGTTTTGTGTGTTTGAGTACCAGAACGTATTGTTTAGCCACTAGCTGGCCAGATGTGTGAAACTTTCCACAATACACCATTGTATATTTATTGTTTTTCGGTGTAATGATGTCTGACGATGATGAAAGGGTTCCCCAACATCATGGCTGTTGATTGGAACCAGCACTGTTTATAGGCATAGGCAAACTAGGCAGTCGCCTATGGTGTAACGAGCTTTGAGGCTGCAATTGAGCGCCGCCTATGTCGCTGCCGCCCTTGTGTAAAATTATTTTACCTGTTTTTCTGCTGAGGTATACAGTATATATTTACATACTTGCATTCAGAAAATGTTGCAATGATTATTACGTGTGTTCAACCTTTTTTTATAGAAGGTTGCAAGTGATTTGTATGGTGTCGGTGTGGAACATTGTGGTGGGAGAGCGGAGACATTTGGGGGGTGACAATAGGAATCTCGCCTAGGGTGCCAAAAAAGGCTAGAACTGACGCAATATGAAGAACAGCATTCTGTTTGTCATAATAAAGGTTTGAGCTACATTATATGGGGGTAACAATTTTATGTCTTTTTAGCCCTAAAATTCCCTATAAAAACAATGACAATGAAGGTCATTCAAAACCATGCTATTCGTAGCATGTGTTCTTGTGTGTGTTTGTGTTTGTGTGCTCAGGTTCATGGAATTCCCATGAGCGTTCCTAAATGCCACTGTAACAGCAAAGAGTTCTAGCCCTACGGTGTAAAGCAATTTGCATGCAGTCGCCTGCAATCATTCGGATTAGTAGACAAAAATGTGACCTCTAAACAGTTAACCTTGTCTCTGTCACTAAGGCTTCCCCTACTATTTTCAGCCTGTCCACTAGACCAGGTGTCTCCAGTCTCACCCCAGCCCTCATTTGATAACTGAGGGCATCGTGGGCTTTAGAGGCAACCTGAGCCAGGCTATTTTGGCACAGTTGGCAGAAGGAATTGAGAGGGACGATCCAGGATCAATTGCTTTCGGAGTCGTCTGAAACAAAGTGCAGTGGTGGCAGCGGCGTCACGCTGGAAATTGCTTCTTCGAGGAAACGTGCTTGATGAGATCGTGGAATCAATATAGCCGAGGACGGTCCTCGGTGTGGTGGCAGAATGAAAATGGGTCTGCGTCACGCTCGCTAACTTTCACCGACTCGCTAATAAAACACTTCTCATCGCGGCACGGGCCGAACCTCAGCCACGGGTGCGACCTCTGCGCGTCTTGGTAGCAGATGGTAAATTGTACGTTTGTTAGAAAGAGGCAGTTTTTTGCAGCAGCTATTCAGGCCTCCGTGTGGTTTAACAAAACTTTTTTTTTTTTGATTTTTGCATTTTGCATTTATTACTTAGCCCAGTTTGGAAAACAGGATGAGCAATATATGTAAAATGGGAGTCATATGTCAGCTCTCGTGCGCCTACGCATAATCTGGCCATGCTTACATAAACAGAGATTATTCAAATTCAACCACATGGACATCACGGCCACTTCTGTCTCATTCATACACACACACACACACACACAGACATACACATGCACACAGAAAGACACACTCCGCAACATACATACGCAAGTCCAGCAATGCGGCAGTCCCCCCCACGCACACCCCCAGCAGCCCCCCTCCCCTTTTTTGTGGCTGTTTCCATGGCAGCAAGCTCCAGTTTTCTGGCGCTGATAAGTAGAAACTGACAGGAAGTGCGAGCAATCCGCCTCCAGGGGGTGTAGGACTGGGGAGGGGTATGTGGGAACGATGGGGAGGACTTGATGGGGGCAATGAAGGAGCAGGTGTGGGCTGGAATAATGATGGACCTGCGACCGTCCCCCCATATCTTGTTCAACAGCTCCTGTATGAAGGGACATTGATTGGCACCAAAACATTTACTCCCATTTAAATAGCTGTTGGCTGTAAGGCTGCGGCATGGGTCAAAAGTTCACAGACACTTTCGTTGATTTTCTCTCTCTCTCTTTCTCGCTCTCGCGCTCTCTCTGTCTTTTCCCTCATTCCCCGGAGTTGTCACTGCTCTCTGCGGTTGAATTTTGTGACTCAGGATATTTCAGCCTTGACTAATGAACAGCATGTCTTTTATTATTTAGTGTACCTGTAACTTGGTGGAAAGATCATCACATCTCAGGGCAGGTTTGTTTAGAATCATGTTTTTAGACTAAATACTTCAGGCATAACATTATGAACACTGACTGGTGAAGTTAAATACACTGATTATCTCTTCATCATGACACCTGTTAGTGGGTGGGATATATTTATTAGGCAGCAAGTGAACATTTGGTCCTCAAATTTGACGTGTTAGAAGCAGGAAAAATACAGAAGGCTTCGAGGTTGGATTCGAGATTGATAAATTGTGACGTCTAGACGACTGGGTCAGAGCATCTCCAAATCTGCAGCTCTTGTGGACTGTTCTTGGTCTGCAGTGGTCAGAATCTATCAACGGTGGTCCAAGGAAGAAACAGTGGTGAACCAGCGTCAGGTCATGTGCAGCTTATTGATGCAGTGGGGAGCGAAGGCTGGTCTGTGTGGTCCGATACAACAGATGAGCTCCTGTAGCTTAAATTGCTGAAGAAGTTAATGCTGTTAATGCTATGTTTTGGCAGCAAAAGGGGGACCAAGACAATATTAGGCAGGTGGTCATAATGTTAATCCAAACTGTGCAATTATAGGATTGTAGAAAATGTGTATTTATTCTTGTTGTTATTCATGCTATATACCATATTGCTACATGTATGAAGGCCAGACCTAACCTTTGCGCCTGTGCCTAGCCCTAGGCTAGACCTTGAGAACTATCTTGAGAACTAATACAACTAACAAAGTTTATTCCTTAAAATCTTTCTTGACACTACCACAGACTCCACATGCGCATCATTTATTCATCGCTCCGTTTCAGGAAGTGCTTTATTTCATTCAGGGTCACTGTGGATCGGAGTCCAGCAAAAGGCAGGAATACATTCTAACTCGGACTCCAGTCAGCCATTATTTTGTAAGCCAGTTAATTATGTTCGTTTAAAATCTCCCTATGTCTGTCCACACTTCATCCATAATCTCTGATTGTCTCCAACCTCCCAAAAATAGGCCGGTGGGTGTACTGGCGATGCTAAATTGCCCCCAAGGGTAAAAAAAACATGTCCAAATAGTGCATTTTAATGGACTGGTGTCCAAACCCTAAAATGGAAGATGCATTCACTGAACATAATAATTCTATGGAAAAAAAAACAAGCGGACTAGCCGAATTGATCCAACGTTAGCAGTATCACTCTGCAGCCAGAGAAAAACAGATGAAACAATGTTGCTTAATGATTTGCTAAATGAATAACATCTTATACAATTCTACATTTTTATTTTAAAGTTTTGGTGCTAAACTTTAAAATGTAAAACCATAAAAAAACTAGCAATCAAATGCCAACATTTCAACTTTGTTGAAAAAATACCAGCTAGTATAGTACTGGTTTAAAATAAATAAGTTACTTATTGTTAGCTTACAGACTTCATTTGCAGGTTTTTTCCTGAAATTTCCTAGCTTTGTTATACATCATTGATTATTTCCTAGTAGGTTGCTAAAAATTGCCATTGCTAATTATATGTTATTTGTGGCCTAACTAGCTACCTATACAACTGGAACTTTAGATGTTATGACTGGTATAATTAGCTAGATCTGAGTTTGCCAGATAACTATGTAGCTAGCTGTACAATGTGACTGGTTTGTACTGGCATATCCAGATATCTAACCTGTTGGTTAGCTCAAAAAGATAACTTGATAGGATTATGGAAACTAAATGTGGAATGTGATGTTCAAAAAAGCACATGCCAATCTTGTGAGCAGGTGTTCACACACCTTTGTCCATATAAGTTCTTTTTGAAAAGTTCCTGCCCGAGGTGTGTATTTTCCAGGTGCACAAACATGCACCTGATTCAGCATTTTATATATTCGGAGTACAGTATTATTCTGAGGATATTGACACATCAGAAATAAAAGTGCGCCTGCAAATACTACGCCTTATCATTTAAGTAAGTAGTACACAAAGTCGTTAATGAATTCAGCCTGCCGTCCTGGTAGCGCGTGATGGATGTACTACGAGTCGCGGCTGACAGAAGTTGGGGTGAATTTCTCGTGGTTTCAGCATGCCTTGATAACAAACATTTATTATGTAGCTTTACCAAATTACTGCAACCTCATTTGCCTCGATCGCTGACGCGCTTGAGCTTTTTTCGCTGCAGCGCAAAATGACGAACAGATCCACCAATTATGTCAATTTCTTTCAGAGGCCTGGCAGACCGGCCCGTGCCACCGCAGTGATCGATAGCTTTAAGCCACTTTGATTAGTTCGGTCTGCTGCCACAGCTGCCGGATAGATCGGAGTAAACGAACATGTTTGCAATTTGAGAGCTTGATTCTCGTTCCTATAAAAAAAAAAAAAAAGGAGAGATAGAGTACTGTTAAAGAACATGTAATGGAGCAGAAAGTAAAAAATCATCTCTCAAAGGTAGAGTTGTCAAAAGCTGAGGAGCACACAACACAGTGTACAGATGGTCTGGAAAAAAATCTTTAAAACCAGGTGCTGGGCTTAAAAAACGTTTTCATGGACTAACACAGTCTAGACACTTGAACCTTTCTACAGTATGTGTGTGGATTTAAAGAGAAAGCAAGTGTATGGGTCTAAATTATGGATTTAAAAACCACAGTCACCACAACAATACAAGGAGGAAAGCCCTAGATCGAACCCAGGGACTTGTTATTAAGTTATTTAATCACGTTACACCAGCAACGCATGGTTGTATGTTTGGTAACGCCAGATGGGCTGTTTTGAGTATTTCAGACATAACAACTTATTAGTGTTTGTACAAAATGGTGTGAAAGCAAAAGAAAAATAATTTGTGATTAAAGAAAATATTATATTGATGAAAAAGGGCTAGACATTTCCCTGTCTGTCTAAAGGCTACGATTCGGTCGTCTAAAACAAATTTTAGACTTTTTCTGTGAGGGCCGCATAATATTTCCATTCTTTAATAGTGGGCTAAATCAATCTGTAACAGATAATTAAGTGGCCCTGTGTGACTACCAGTCACTGGTTTTATTATGATTTAAAATGTATTTATTATGCTAATGCTAAATATTAATGATGCTAATTATGCTAATGATACAGGCAGATCAGTTTATTATTTTGTTATGCGCTGTACAGACAAATGAGTGTTACTTTCAAGAGATTTGTAGCCTATTAAAAGAGCATTATTACTATTATTATGAAATGGTTCATATTCATTGCTATTGAAATGAAAATATTTACCTGTGCATATGCATGTGGTTTGGGGAATCTAACAAATAATTAGACGTTGCTAATAATTAGGGGTCAACCGATCGATTCTACCCTAAACCAATAGCTAGGTCCCGAACATGCCGATAACCGATGAAACAATAATCGATATTTTTTAAAATGGATACTGGATAATAAACAAACCAACACTCAATGTAAAATAGTATCGAACTTTATTACAAATATAAAAAAAAAATACAAAAATCTGTATCATGAAAATATTAAATCATGAAAATGTGCTAAAGGAAATAAATATGAATATATTCGTCAATAAATATAATTATTAATAATAAAGCCAACCTTAATGATCTAATATAGATATGATATAAGTAAAACATATATTTAAAATGTAATTTTCAAACGATGACTCTCTGTTCAGAGGGCTGTTCCAAATGTGTTTTGGGGACCCCTGTTTTAAAAGATTCTAGTCCTAGTCTAAAATCTGTAGTCTTTTATCACTAGTTTAACATGTTCACCGACAGCCGATTAATGGCCGTTGCGATCATTTTATTCTTCTGATAAATAATTGCAGTTTTCAGACTTTTTTCAGACACTTACCTGCATTGTGACTTCTCCTTCGAAGACCGTCAAACTAAGAACCAGTAGAAGCACCAAACCTGATTAGCGCAAGTAGTGCGACAACTTCAAACCACCTCAGAATATTTTTTTTTTTAAGTCAGATGGACAGTACAGCAAAAATCTAGACTTGAGAATGGGTTATGGAGGGGAAAAGGAGTAATTGTGAAACGTTTCTATTGTCACAATAAAAAAATCTACGCTACAGATTGTTTTTGTTTGCTGCTAGCTACCGTTAGCGAGAGAAGGCGTGTCTGAACTTGTCACGAATTAATGAAGTAAAACTTCAGACGAGTCTTTTTTATGTCATACAGACTGACATTATGACAACAGAGATCCTACAGTGTGACATGGGGATAATATACGTACAGTCTGACAAGCAACAATCACTATTAAAAATCGCACAGGCGTAAAAGAAAGACTACAAAACCTGGCATAACCACTCTTTACAATTGTGGTGAGCAATTAAGCATCTCATGCTACATGTAAGGGTACATTAATGATATAATTCAAGTTTGGGAAAAGTGCTAGACATTGGATGTCTGATTCACAGATTAAGTTCAATCCCAGCACCACCAAATTCCACTGCTAGGCCTTTGAGCAGGACCCTTAACCCTCAACTGCTCGACAGTATAAATAAGAACATTTGAATTGTTCTAAAACGTGTCAATATATAATGGTTTAGGATGTTCAGGGTTGTAACAGGGTTGAAACTTGCATCACGCCCCCTGCTTGTCTTTTCTATAACAACATAACCACAAGTGTTTAATTATACGAATAAAAAAAAGACCTAGCTTACATGTAATCTTACCTACAGCTTGTGGAACTGTTCTATTGCTTTGGGCCATTGTTTTATCGCTCCGAGCGAGTCTGGGAAATGATGCACCATGCAGTATCGTGGATCTCGAAATAATTTTTTCCTGAAAGTGTGTATATAATTGTCGCTCGCAGACACCGAGACATAGAACAAAAGCTAACGTGCCAAGAAAGCTAACTATCAGAGCTCATTCATAATTCACACGCTAGCTCTAGGACGTGATGCAGCGATTATTCTTCAAGCAGTTCTTTTCCTTTAGGTTTATGTTCCGGTTAATGATGTCAACGTCTAATCTCTAAATGGGGAGAAACAAAAATGGACGATTAAGAAAAGAGGAGATTGGCTTTGTTTGGTATTTTGTGACTTTCGTTATCTGAAGGGAGGATCCTATAAGAGTTAGGTCAGCTTTAGTATGAAAAAATCATCAGGAATTATTCACTACATAAAAATGGAAGGCAGGAATAGTTGCTAATCAAAAAATAAAAAAGTCAGGTTGGTTTAAAATAAAAAATTGGACGGGTTAGTGATATCTTTGCTAACATTATATAAATGTCTACAAGAGTTAGTCTATTGAAAGTATGAACTTTTCATCTAATGTCATTCTTTCCACCTCGTCTTTCTACCATCATCTTTCCATCCTTCTTGCTTCTTGTTTTCTGTGCTCTACCTTAACCTGAATTTGATTGGCACATCAATTGTAATCCCTAAGCAAGCAAAAAGAAAAGCTTTGTAACCTTAAGCAAATCATACACATTCAAAACCGACGCAACAAATCACACATTACAACAGCGTCACTGCTTTCTCTCGACCAATTTACATGTTCACTATCTTATCAGTCAGTTCAGGAGGTAAGAGAGTAGGCACGTGAAGTGATTCTGGGCTTTTTAATGCAACGCATCGCTCACTGCGTCTTGTGCTAATTCCTTCTAACGGATTTACATGTTTATGCTCTTATCAGTCATTTCAGGAGGTAAGAAAGTAGTGCTTCTGAGAAGTGATTTTGAATTTGAACAACAGAAAAAAAGCACATTCTTGTGAATAATGGAGCTAAACGTGTGACAGCTCCTATTTGGCTAAAGGAATACTACACTGAGTAACCAAGTGGTGCCATTAGCTAATACTAGTGGTTAGCTTTTTTGTTGTTGTTGTTTTGTTTTTTTTTCAATTTAAAGACCTAGAGAACCGCTAGTCTTTACTCATTATCCAATCTATTTTTGGTGAAACTATCCATTTAAAGGGCCACTGAAAACCATTTAAAAGGCTATCCAAGGCTTGAAAGGATTTAAACGGCAAAAAGTGGAGCCTCTTTTTTTTTCCGGCTCACACCGACATAAAAGCTAGTTTCATTTTCTCCAAATCCCAAGTGCATTCCATTACCTGAACACATCACAACAAGCGCATGCAATGAGTGAAGGTTGAGAAGGTCACGAATCTTTGCTCGAACAAGAGAAACCTCTCAGATATCCCGCACTCGTGGCTTCAAACCAGTGCAATTTTTTGGGCTTTTTATGACCCACTTCTTTTTAATTGAACTCGCTTCTTCGCTGCATCTCATTCCTAATCCCTGGTGAGTCAGACGCTATGTCGTCTTTCTGTTTTTCTCGTTGCTACCTTCTCGCTTTCACTCTCTACCACCATGTTCTTCCTCGAACCATCCTTGTTCTGATTACTGCCTTCCTCTATCTCTTTATGTGGCTGTCTGTTCTCTTCCCAAAGTCGAGCACAATCGCTCTGACACTTTGTCTCATCCCTCCTCTAGTGCAAGCTCCCCCCTAATCTATTTGTCTCTCTTTCCTCTCGAAGAGAGATGCACACCGTTTCAATTTGGCACCTTCTGCAGTTTTTTTGGGGGGCCTTCCGCAGCCCTGAACAAATCTGATGATCGATCTTGCCTCCTCTGACCCGAACCTAGAGACTATCGTCCCAACCAATGGTCTGCCAACCAATTACCACACTTTTCTGTACGACCATCTCTGGATTCCACCCAGCTCCGTTTTCTTTTGACACTAAATAACCCCAATGCCATCACCTCCAATTACACAGCACGACCACGATTGCCCTCCAGAAGGGTCTGCTCTGATTGTCTTAGCCATCTAGCCTGCTTTTCCTTCCTCATTTTCTCAGTCTGTGCTTCAGTCTCACACAATCACACAATTACAATTATCACCGTAGCCCCTTCCAGCACCTTCCCTCTCCTCCACCCACACATTCCTGGACTACTTCTTCACTCTAGCATTATTCCCACTGGTATGTGTGCTCCCTGGTCCTCCAGTGGCTACTCTCTGATTTAATTAAGCTTTTTTTTCTGTTCCCATTGGTTTCTTATAAGTGTTACTCATTAGTCATTGTACGGTGCCTTACCACATAGCAGTTCACTCTATTCCCATTTATGAGTTATGTCTAGAGGAGTGTTTTACACTCTCGGTGACTAATAGGTACCGCCGCTTGCTATTCACCTTTATCCATTGGCCTGTTTGTGATCCTTTAATTAACATCACTAGCCTTGAATGATTTCTTTTTCAGAATGCTTCTTATCCCCTGCATCTTGTGTCCTTTTTTTTTCAGACATTCAATTCATGAAGTATTTTTCCATGCTGAGTGTATAATGAGGTTGTACTATATCTTTGGTGTCTTGAGCACCGCTCCCCAGAGTTGCAGAGTTTGGTTCCAACACTAATCTAACACCTGTGATCCAGCTCCATGGGGTTTTTCGGAAGGATAAAGAATGTGAGATGATTTAGGGTAGGACTAAAATTACAAGTGCAGACCACTTAGTGTAGACTGGGTGAACGTATTGCCTGCTGCAATGACTCAGGACTCTTTTTAATGCGCCTTTTCCTTGATTTCGTAAAGCGAGGCGAGGCTGAGAAGGTAAGAGCAGCAAAGTCGTAGGCACAGCTGCACAGCTAATCGGAGTCTCCACGCACCCTCCTACTTCATAAGTTCATTGTGTAATATGTTTATTTTTTGCCGGTGCAGGAACAGCGCAGGACTTTGATGGCAGGGGGGATTTTGCTAGCCGAGCACATGCATTTATCTCTCGTTTCATGCGGTCCTTTCCTATTTGCTTGCTTTGCTTATTTGATGGCTGATAACGTCAGGCCAAGTTGGGTACAGAACCTTTATGAGCAATAAGGGCATATATTGTCCCCTCTAAGAAAAACCCTGAGTACCGTCTGGAAAGCCCTTCCAGTGCCTGTGGGATTTGAAGTGCAGTAAATATTGATCATACGCCCTGAGAATCGGCCTGAAATAATAACGCCATTAGGGGGGCTAGGCTTCAGATTCTGGCTGCCACAATGTATCTTTAAGAAGGATGCTCGTGCCAGTTCTGCACATGCCCTGCAGGCATGGCGAGATAGCACGAGGGAAGGTATTTCAGTGCCAGCTCCATACCCCATGGAGACAGCCCTGGGCAGATTCAGATAACAGCACATGGCTCGCATATAATCCATCAGTAGTTTTATATATATACAGTATATATATATATATATATATATATATATATATATATATATATATATATATATATATATAACTACTGATGCATTATATGCGAGCCATGTGTTGTTATCTGAATATATATATATATATATATATATATATATATATATATATATATATATATATATATATATTATAAATCAATTAAAATATTTAACTAACGATTATTCGCAACTTAATCGCACATTTTTATCTGTTCTAAATGTATCTAAAATTAATACTCCTTATGTTTTTAATACTTTTAATCAACATAAGCATGGACAAATATGGATGCTTTATGCAAATGTATGTTAATTAGTAGTGAAACCAAACAATAAAGCAAAATATTCTTTATATGTTTCTGTAAATGTTTGAAAGTCATTGCGGTGTTTTAAATTACGTAAATCATCAGGACACCAAACGGAACTTTTGCTGTGTTTCCACACGGACCGTTTTAATTGCTGGATGTGTGCGTCATGGCAGTGACCTGATTTGAGACTTGGTGCATCAGTAAAAGAAACGCTTAGTGGTCATAATATATATTAAAAATATGTGTGTGTGTGTGTGTGTGTGTGTGTGTGTGTGTGTGTGTGTAATTTTTGACCTCTAATCATATAGCAATATCTCCGCATCCTGCCTCTAACTCCCTCACCCCAATCTCACCCCCAATGTCCCTGCAATCGAGGCTTCCAAGTTTGTACCAAAAAAAAATCTAAGTCTTCCTTACTCTTCATTTCAGAAGTTCTTTTGAAGTAAAAGTTCACCGAGTAACATTTTGCGAAACAGCTTATTCTCTATCTGTTTGCTTGATTTCTTATCGATTTACCAGCTCCTTGGTCGGCCAGAAATGACGAGGGGAAGAAAGAAAAAAAAAAGAAGAAGAAAGGAGAGAACGACGGATCAATGTAAGCGTGACCTCCCACAGGGATGCGCTTCACAGCGATCATTAACCAATTCCACGCTGCCAGTTTGAGCAGAAATACTTACCAACCGACCCATTACAGATAGTATTTCATATTTTTTAACATGTATCTTCCAGGTTTTGTTCAATGGATAGACCAGATAGTCTGATTTGGCCCATGCTGAGCCTTTTATCATATTGAATTCACAAAAGCAGCATGCAAAAGAGGTCTAGAAGTTTTTTTTTTCAAAATCATTAGGAAGCATCAATATTCAAAAATGGAGAAGCAAAGTTGGAAGAAAGAGCAAGAAGTGCTGCTGCCAGGGTGTAGATCTGTCCCTAACAGAGGAGTAATGTAAAAATGTCCCATTCTCATATACTCTTCATATTACTCTTCTACTAAGTCTTGATCTAGTGATGATCTTGACTGGGGCTTTGTTTACATACTCTACGGGTTATTGCTAAATAAGCTATGGGTCAAGAAAATGAGGTCAGTAGAAAAATCATTCTATAGAAAATGCTTCCTGTAAATGGCAGGTGATTAAAGGGATCGTTTATTATAGTAATTTTCATTTTGCTAACAAGGATGATTATTTCCTAGCCCAGCATGTATTCCTTTTATATGGGGAAGTGCTCGCTTAATAATTGGTTAAAGATCTAGTTACTGATTGGAAGATCGTGGAGTTCAAGCCCCAGTATTGCCAAGCTGCCACTGTTGGGCCCTTGAGCAAGACCCTTAACCCTCTGTGCTAACCGCATCCTCCACATCTATTTTATGCAAAACATTTCTTGATATTCTGTAATTTTTTTATGACTTTATTCTCAAAATATTCAGATTTTATTCTCAAAGTATTTCACCTTTATTCTCGTATTGCTACGACTTTAGTTCTCGAAATATTTCGCCGTCATTCTCGTATTGCTACGACTTTATTCTCATAATCTTCGTTTTGGTTTTTAAAGTGGCACTAACACGGTATTATAGACTCAATTTGTCGCTAAATACCCATTTTTTCTTACTTTCTTTTCTTTTTTTTAAATAAGATAAACAATGCTGAAATCCTGCTTGTCCTTTGGAAGCACTTTTTGTGTTTTCCTAAAGCACCAATGTTTTCCTAATCCATATCATACATTGTGTAGGAGTGTGGTAATGCTTAGCGAATTTTTTTTTTTTTTTCGTGGGCAATAGACATATCATCCACAAAAGCTCTCATTGACAAACTGTGTAATATCGGCTTAGCGAAGGTGAAGCTGGATTTAGCGTTCTGGCCTCCCCAAAATACCACTCGAGCCTAAACATGACAGCATGCTTTAAGGTACACAGATCTGCTATCTAGCCTTGTTTTTCGGGGCTTAGATAGCTACACTCGTTCCGTTACACTTTACAGGCGATGTTTATTAGTCTTGGACAAAATCAGAGTGACAGCACATAGGGGCATGCTGCCTTTGCTGCCAGATTGTTGTCACAATAATAACAATAGAAATGTTTTTGCTAAAGGGCAAGTGATGCAACTAGTGCTGTTCCAAGGTAATTAAGCTTGCGTCATTTTTTTCTGTGACCTCGGTACAAGGTCGGAAGGCGAAATATGCATAATTAGAAAAACTTCAATAAAAAAAAAGCAGGACATTAGCTGGTAGAATCCAGGGCTAACCGAGTGACATCATGTTAATTAGTCCTCTTTTTGCTAGCTGCATTAGAATTCGCTGACCCTCCACCCTGAAACATGTTCAAATATGTTTGTAGTGGAAATTCTACACTTAGCAATTTGGGTGTTAATTTGTTACTTGGTGCTGACGGTGATATTGAAGAGTAGAAGTAGTAGGAAAATGGCTTGCATACACGGATCAGGCAGAACATTATGACATTATAAAATTGTGACCGGTGATTGAATAACACTGATTATCTCTTCATCATGGCACCTGTTAGTGGGTGTAATATATTTATTAGGCAGCAAGTGAACATTTTGTCCTCAAAGTTGACGTGTTAGAAGCAGGAAAAATGGACTAACGTAAGGATTTCGGTGAGTTTAAGGGGCCAAATTGTGACGTCTAGACGACTGGGTTGGAGCATTTGCAAAACTGCCGCTCTTGTGGGCTTTTCCTGGTCTGCAGTGGTCAGAATCTATCAAAAGTGAACCAAAGGAGGAACAGTGGTGAACCAGCGACAGGGTCATGGGTGGTCAAGGCTCACTGATGCATGTGGGGAGCAAAGGCTGGCCCAGGTGGTCCGATCCAACATACGAGCTCCTGAAGCTCAAATTACTGATTACTGAAATGACTAGGTGATCCTATAATAGTTGAAATGGTCAGGATTTTCTTTTAGCTGCTAGAAAAGATGAGGACCTTTTCTCATTCTCATACTGGACTTGAAGTTTCAGAACGCAATGCAGCTATACAGATATGACAGATACTTGGCTCGGCTGGCGAACATCGTCTGAGATTACAGCGTTCTAAGCTGATCTATTTGTGCTGAGTGTACAGATGAGGAGGCTAGACAGGCCAAGTACTGAAGCAGTGCTCTTTTTAGGCAGAGAGGATGAGGTGCTCCCAATGCACCACTATCAGCAGCTACTCCAACAGCATTGTGGTTAATGGGAGAGAAGAGTAACGACAATGAAAATCTTTAAGCATATCAGTGAAGGTGGTTTGAATTGAAAAAAAAAGCTTGAAATGATGTGTTTAAACTAACATCGTGTTATTTTCGATAGCTGAAATTACTCACCCAAATCAAGTGCCCCGATCTATTTATCCGATTACACCCCCAATCTGTTTTCAAATATGGGAGCTCTGGTCTCATACTGGCATGGACATGTTGTTCTAATATTGTCTGTAGTGTTCTTCAAAGCAAACAGGCTGTTTCATCTGCCACAACTCTGTTCCATCATGCGTTATTCATGAGTGTCTAGCTTCCTCATCTTCCTGCTCAGGCCAAAGCAGGACTCTCCCATGGCCTGTTCCCCGCTGTGACATTTACACTGTACGTGACACCAGTGTGGTCTTTTCTCCTGGGGAAGGAAGCAAAACCGAAAATGCTAAAAGGCCCAAGCATTCTCTGAGCCGCTCTCTGCGCACACCACCGAACTGGCAAGAAGTGGAGAATAAGAAGTTCTGAGAGTCCAGCTTACAAAGTGCAGTGTGTGTATGTGTGCGTGTGAAGCAAGAAAGCATGGCTGTACATAAAGTGCCGCATGAGCATGAAGGCAGGGTTAGTTCTGCTTGATATGCTAGAATGTTGCAAGGACGTTGCTCAGCCCGGGAGGGAAGCCAAAATGAAGAGCTGTAACACCATGGCTGCTCAGAATGGATGAGCGTTTGAGTGGCCAGGCAGAAGGGATGTGCTGTTGCCATGATTACATGACCATACTGCAGGTTTTGCAAGTCACCGTTTTTATTCAGGAACTTCCATAGCTTCCAGTGTCTGAGAGTCTGCAGTCATTAGGCACTTTAAAAGAGCTCATGAATAAATTAACTTAACATCACGCCCGTGATGGGTTTATAACTGTCCAAACCATTAGGCTATCTACAGAACACCGTTAAGGGCGTTCCATGGTCCATATTTAAGTGCTCAATGCACAATTGCCAATGTGGAATCGGTATCTTTTCGACTTTTCCCTTCTTATATCTGTGATTAGAGCTGCAGCTCCAGTTTTGCACCAAGATGCATGAAAAAACGCGTGGCATGCAATCTCCTTCCGATCTGGAGTACTTGTCTCACGTTCAGTCCTCCGAGGTCACTCCATTGTGTCTGTAACTATTTAAGCAGTTCCGAGTTCGTCCGGAATCAATTGAGCGATTACATTTTAATGAGAAGCGGTTGATGTGCATTCAGCCAGATTTAGAGCTTCTATCCATCATTGCCGTTCCTCCTTCTCAGATCTTTTTTAGCCCATTCTATCCATCTCGTTTAACTGAATACTATGGGGAAGGGAGAAAAAAAAAACGGTCCCTTATTAAAATTTAATTGCAAGCAATTTTAGTTTTTTCTTGCTTTCAATCGAAGAGCTCTCAGTCATTTACAAATGCACCTTGGTTCATATTTTATTTTATTATTTTATTTTTTTTGACAGAGAATATTCACCAAAGCACCTGTTATAACCTTTCAGTGTTAAGGCTCTTTTGCAAAATTATCTTTGCCATTAATATTCTGAACCACACTATGGAAAGAGAACCATTTGGGAAAAACCATGCAGTGCAGTAAGATCAGCAAAGGATAAACCAGACTGCTGTGGGTTTCAAATGCTTGACCTCTTCTACCACAGGCTTAACATATCAACAGGAATATAAAGGATTTTAAGAAGAAAACATTTCAAAGTCTATTGTTTGTTACGTTAAGCCATTTTTGAAATGTGACTTTGTATGCCTACAAAGTCAAAAATGGACCAGGTACTGTACCTCACATCATTTATCTCACTTGGCTCCCCCCAGACTTCTACCACTGCTCAACTGGATCCATTATCCTTAAGGACACAAGTAAGGCATGTTAACGGAATCTTCTTCTCCTACCTTAGTGGTGTAAGAGGTGGTATCAAAAGGTTTCGAGACTGGCTCTGTTTACAAGAAAGTACTTCACTAGGTTTACACACTATTACCTTCAAAATAGTCAAAATAGCAATACAACGGCCCCAGCGTTTCTGCCACTTGTGGAATTTTTCTTGGTAGTCTTTTTTTTTAAGTGTGTTAAGCACCTATTCACACTATCACCTATCTCCACAGGGGTGGGTGGGTGAGACCATGTGGATTGTTTTTGACGATCATCATGCGCAAGGTTGAAGGTCTTCCTGATCGCTCGTCGTTCTTCCGCTCATGAAGCGTGCATGCCATTCAAAACACCTCGAACAACTCATTGCAGCATCGTCAAATGTCAAAAGTACAGTATGTCATATCAAATGTCTCTGTGGCATATTTGCCCAGTTTAACACAAGTTGTCATTTTTCCAGTATAATTGTGTATTTATTGACTGTCAAATAGAATATCACTAAACACTGGATAATGCGGACATTCAGTCAAGACAGTGTTCCACTCAAATGAAAAGTTTTATCACTTCTAAGATTTAAAAAAAAAGAGTTCAAGATTAGTCTTCAATTATATTTGGAATGTTTAAAACATTGCTGTTCTGCGGTGTTGAAAGCATCATAGCTCCAGGTTTCCTCATGTTTGCTCATTAATCAGATGTAGGCAGCATGGAGGAGCCATGGGTAACATTCGCACCAAAGCTCTAGGAGCTCATTCTTACTGTGTCCAGGTGTGGTTCATCCGGGTTCCTGGGTTTCTTCTCGACTTTCACTTGGATTACTGTTTTTAAATTGGGCCTGCGGTGTCCTGGTATCACTTCCATGGTGCATTCGGACTGCATAGCCGGTATTACAGGAATAGGAAATGGAGTTACCTCGACCCCAACCAAGTTAAAGATCTTACCAAAGATGAGTATGTAATTCTGGATATTTAATTAGCTCTCACAACTTTTCTAATAAATGAACTTGCTTTGACCTTGATAACCTCACCCACAACAACATTTAAAAAAATGTTCTGGCCATACAGAATATCTTCTGCTTATACAATTGGCTAGACTTGTTCCTGGAAGGGGCCACCAAATGATGAGGGCCTTTTCTATTTATTATGAATTTTTTTTTTTTTTTTTCCCGAACCGGGCCACAAATGTGTTCCATTTTATTAAATAAGGTCTATTCTCCCTATTGGACAGAATCTGAATACTGGGCCACTTTAACTCCAATGCTGAAAAAATGTTTTCTGTATTCAATGGAATTCACAAAAATAGCAATAATGTGTCTTTCACGCACACATCTACACAGTGAGCTCAGATTGAAGATCTTCCTGAACCAGGTCACCCAGCTGCAAGTTATTTCTGTTATTTTCTATAGATGTATAGTGTGTATTGTAGACAAGCATTGCCATGTTGTACTGCATTGAAACAGTCGTTATGCATACATTCCTTGCCTCACTTTCGGCTGCATTCAGAGTTTCTGAGTTGGAATAACTTAAAAATGTTAGAAAAAATTAATGCATTGTAAGAATGCAATGTATTTAGAATAAAGTTACTTACCTACATAGTTTTTCCAGGTACTACATTCATGTCAAATTATCTATTATTCATGTCAAATTATCTACATTCATGTCAAATTATCTATTATCTATTAACCTATTATTCTTGCATAATAGGTTGGCTGAATATATAGGGTTTTTTTTACAGGAATTATGGACTGAAGAAAGAAAAAGAAAATGTAAAGAAAAGCATAATGCTAATAAGACTAAGATAATATAAAAAAATCAATATGAATAGACATCAAATATGAGGTATCAAAAGTGTTATATATGTCATGCCAACAGATGGCAGCACAAGGCTGCACGCACAGTAACAGGGAGCACAGACCTTCATAAGTCAGTGTGCCAAAAGACATCGTCCTGTGTACATCAGGAGCTGTTCAGCTAGTGCTATTCCGACCGCGTGCGTTACCACATCTGCTATTCTGACCACGTGCACACTCACCAAGCTCTCTTCACACGCCGAAAACAACATGATCTCACTTCTTCACATCTCACCCACCCGACTCGCCAGATTTGGCTCCTGCAGATTTCACCCTCTTCCCAAAGATGAAGCTCCAAATGAAAGGTTGCCGTTTTGACACCACTGCAGAGATCCAGCGCGAATCACGCTTCAAAAAGAAGACTTCCAGGAAACATCCCAGATGTGGCAGGAACGCTGGGAGCGCTGTATTGCTGTGCAAAGGGATAGTGTAAACAACATAAAGTACTTTCTTGTAAACAGAGCGAGTGTAGAAACTATTTGATACCACCTAGTATTTTGTATTGGGCATTTATCATTATATCATTTAGGTATTATAATAATTACATCACATTTAATTTGACTTTAATGTAAATAAAATATCACCTGAACAATCAGGATAGGATAGGATTGCAATCTAGGATTGCAAAACTTCAGGAATTCTTAATATTGGAATTAAAGACAATTAATGGGAATAAACTATGAATTTACAACATTGCCCAGCAGGGCAATTGCTTTAAGAGAGAACCTAAATGCAGTTGAAGAAAAAAAATTGCAGGATAATTTTGTTTAAAACATCCAGATTGAATGCAATTTCAGTTGAGTTTCTATCTTTTCTATCTAGTTTGCATGCATGTATGCTTATGACAAAACCAAAGGTTTATATTTGTGTGTATATGCAGTTTACATACCTTTCGGAAAATTTTATCTAATTAATTCCCATTAAGTCCCATAATTTCCTGGTAAATTAGAATTTTTCCGAAATTCCCCTCATGAAGTTCTAATGGAAAGTTCCTGGAAATGTGCAACTCTATTCACCATCACTTAACTGTTGAATTGCTTAAACCACTGCTTACATTTCCAAGTCCAGCTTGGTCACTATATTCGCACTTAGTACCATGGACAAGGTCCTTACAGCATTTATACCCAGCCTGATCCCAGAGAGTCAATATTTCATCCCACGTTCTTATCTGGTCATAAAGGACCGACTGCATGCTAACAGGATAATTTCATTATCAGATTGTCAGAGTTCATTGCTTCCTTTGCTCTAATGGGGACTGGCCTCTCGTTTCCACCTTAACGCCACGGTGGCAAATCTCTCCTCCCCTGAGAGCGTGAGAGTGCTGCATCCGCAACTCCCTCGTTTGAACATTGTCCGGCGGTCCCTCCCTTGCTCATCCTTCCTTCTTTCGTTTCCTCCCTGCTGGTACCCTTTGTACATTAATGGACCGTGACCGTGCACGCACCTTTTCGCCTTACATCAGCGTACATGTTTTCTTGTCTGTATGCACGTGTTTGTGAAGGAGGGAAAAGCAGAAGGCAGCGGAGTAAATGTGTTTATGCCTTCATAGTGAATTTATGAGACTGCGCCATGCACATGTGAGCTTATTTATGTTCCTATAAAGGCATGTCGGTGCATGTGGGTAGCTGTGTGTAATATTCATTCGGAAATGCACGTATGAATAATGGACACTGCAGTGCTTTGGTGCAATGGGTCCATGGATGAAATGCTAAATGGCTCCAGTGACAGCCATAGACCCATCCCGTGTGGGGATATCAACTTTCCGAGTGGGACAACGAGCATTCACAGGACCATTAATCAAATGCAGCACTATGGTAGAATTATTCAACGGGGACAAGAGGATAGAACTATTGACGCCCTATTGCGCGTCGCCATTCCCCTGAACAGGTGTGGTGGGAAGCTTTAAATTAGACACAGTGTGATGAAAAATGTCCTTCAGTTCTAAGTCTAGGTCAGTGTCTGCCAAACTAGTCCCTTTGGCAACTCACGACTCAAGTCTATGGTATTCCTGTCGCAGCTCTTGATGTTCATTATGCAAGCAATTAATAACAATTAAAAAAAATAAATCTAAATGGGGAAACCATGAATTAGTTTGGGAAACTCTGGTCTGTGTGATTGTATTTGCCATTGGAAATGGTAATTGAATGACATGGTGCTGCAGTGGGTAGTTTTGCCATCTTACAGTTCTAGATTCTTCAATATTTGGTTACTGTCAATGCACAGATTCGTTTGTACCATCCATTTAAAAATACACATGGACTGGATTTACTAAATTGATATTACTGTAGGTGTAAAATGTACAGTAATTCAATGTATTTTACTAAAGTATTTTCATTTGGTGAGACTTATACTTTAACTCAACTACGTTTTGCAAAATCAGTCATTCCTTCTAATTTATGAGGATAAAAACTGGTCAGTCACGCAGAATGCCACCAATCAGTGCAGAGCACATGCTCTGTTTTGAAATTGTTTCGATTGGCGCTTGGTGGTATTCATTACTTAGCATGACCGTACAGTTCAGCGTCAGTTCAACAGCAAGCAGAACATTTTGAGAGGAAGAAATGATGTAAGAAACTCCAGACTCGAACTCGCCAGTAGATAAAAATAAGGTTTTAGACTCATGGTAATTAATTACCATGTAATTCATATTATTGTATAAATAGATTGGTGTGCTAGGAGTAATATTAGAGTTTTTCACATAAACTGTGTAAGAAAAAACTTTTGACAAAAAAATGATAGAACATTATAGTCATAATAAATCATGGTACTTTGGATACTTAAGTACATTTGAAGTTAAATATATTTTACACTTTTCTCAAGTGAAAGTTGAATGGTCCACCACTTAAAAGTCTTCTCACAGTGCCCTATGATTGCCTGGCATCCTTTCCAGGCTTTATTCTGACCTCACACTGTAGTGCCCCTGTGAGGTAAAAGAAAGTGAAAATGAATTAATAAACAAGGTTTGACATAATGAAAGTATTTGGACAATACTGTACTTAGTGTAGTATAAAGATTCTCAATTGTATTCATATAACTGTATAATATTTTCAGTAATAAATATTGTCAGGTTGGCTTATAGAAATTCAAATTGAGAGAGTCAGAGGCACGAAAAAACTTCCTGAGAGGATATAAAATAATGCATACACATCCTCTTCTGGGGTGACACCAAGATTATTAATTATTACCATGTATTAACTGTGTACTAACACAAACAGCATGTAGAGTGACGAAAACCTGGAAAGAACATGGACATTGTTTATGATTACAGCAGTTGTTGCTACTGTATGAACAAATCTAACCACCGACGTATAGAAACTTGAGTATAAAGTGTTGTTTAGTCATGAAATCCCCAAAGAACTAATATATTTTTAAAAGCCCATACTAAGCAAAAAAATAGTGCTCTTTAATGTGCAAGCCAAGGTGCAGGGAATAAAAAGAGATACACATTGAGCAATGTGCATGAACTGTTAATGAGAACTAATTCATAATTGAAGGATATTTGCATGCTTAACACCTCTCTTGTTTTGAACACTAGTGCTTTATCATGCTCTTAAATATTTAGTAATTATAAGCGATATCAATCGCAAAGATGGAAACGCAGTGTCTTGGGTGTCGTAACTCAGATCGCAACAGAACAAGACGAGAGTCACAACGCTACAGTAAGAAGGGTTAGTAAAGCATTCTGGCATTTAAAGAAACTCCACCGAAGGAAGTCTGCGTCGAGGTCGGGATGTTTGCCAAGTGCAGGCTCGTTGCTGCTGGTTTGCGGTGGAGATATTTGTAACGCCCTTGTACGCATTGTTGTTTGCTTCTCAGAGTTAACAAGGTGTGCATCAAATGCCCGACTTTAACGCCTCAAGGTGGCATTTTCCACCACCCGAGGGCACAAGATAATGTTTTTCTTTATTCGCATTCATCACTCGAACAACTCGCTTATCAAAGTCGAATTAGAACACATCATTTGATTCACCTACAGGCGGAATACGTCAAATGTTTTTAGCATTGTATAGCAAATTTAATTGTTTTGCAGCACCATAGTGACAAAATAATATTAAACGTCTGATCTCTCGTGGAAATTTAATGGCTACACTTAATAACAAGATAAGTCAAAAAAGCGCAGGAGGGCCATTTATCTTTAAATGGATGAAGACTCTATTAAGAGATAAAGAGCCTCCATTATTCTGTCGAAACAGGTTTCTGTCCGGCATGTGTACATTGTTGTCCTTGTATCCTTTGTACATCAGGTGTAGGTAAATTGTTGCGTCTTGACCTAAAAAAAATTTCGTCTGTGTCAGGAATTAGAAAGCGCAGCACCAAAAAAGGTCTCCGAAATTAAATCACAAGTTGTCAGGTCTCACAAATATGAGATGTAACATCAGCGGGATGTCTGAAAACCTGTACTGAAAGAAGCTAATCATTTTTTGACAGCACAGGAAATGTAAGAAGGTTAGAAGGTTAGAAAAGACAGAAAAAGTGAAAAATGAAAGGTTTCTGACTAAAAAGGCAATTTCCTACAGAGAGAATTAGACTAAAAGCTCTGATGACCCAAACCATAAGATTCGTAAAAAAATTGGCACGTTTGCATCAAATTTCCACAATATATAAGTCTATAGAAGTCTTGTAAATCATCTTTCATACCTCATGAAGGAGCTATGGCTTTTGTATCTGTCAGTTGATATAAAGAATATGGCGTTTCCATGCTTATATGTTCTTGTTAAGGAGGTGTATTTGTCAAAGTGAAAAAGATATAACTTCCATACCTTTAGTTCCTTGGAAGTGCGGCCTAGATATATGTCAGTCAGAGGGAAAAAGGTTCGATTTACGTTTCAGTTAAGAAGGTGTGCCATCTATATCTGTCAATTCAAGCAAAGAAGATTGGCTTTCATGCCTCTAAGTTCTTGTAAGAGCCAGGGCATTAGTATTCAGCAACCAGGCTGAAGACTGTGTGGCTTTCACACCATTAGTTCATGTGAAGGATGTGTGTATCTGTCAGTTCTTGCCTTTAAGTTACTATAAAGGAGGTGTGGCATCTAGATCTGTCAGTCCAATGAAAAGGTGTTGATTTTCTTTGGTGGGCCGTGGCATCGGTATCTGTCAGAGCCAGTCTCCAGTAGTGATAAGTAGATTGGCTTATTATAGTGACTAGTTTGGGTCATAGTTTGATTCTAGTTTGAGTCATTTAGTCCATTTTACTCCTTTAATCAGAATTAAAACAAAATGTTATATTTGCATTAAGCAGATTTCCCAAAACATCTATATACACTAATTTTGACTATAGTTCCAATCATATATATACACACACACACTATATTGCCAAAAGTATTGGGTCATCTGGTCATAAGTATGTGTGATTTCTGAGCATTGTATTCCACATTTGCTCTAATAATTCCCTCCACTCTTCTGGGAAGATGTTCCACTAGATTTTGGAGGAACTGATGTAGGTAAGAAGGTGAGGAGACCTGGGGTGCAGTCAGCATTCACATTCCTCCCAAAGGTGTTCAGTAGGGATGAGATCAGAGCTCTATTGCAGGTCACTCAAAATCTTCCAAAGCATGTAAACCAGATCTTTAAGGAGCTCACTTTGTACACAAGGGCATTGCCATGCTGGAACAGGTTTGGGTTTCCAAGTTCAAGTAAATGCAAAATTTTATTATAGCGCATCTAAAGACATTATATATATATATATATATATATATATATATATATATATATATATATATATATATATATATATATATATATATATATATACACAACTGCTGCATATGCAGGAGTCACGTGACAAAAGAACGCATGACTCGGACCAGAGGACTCATTAGATGAACTTCTCAATTTAGTTTCCTGTGTAATGCACTGCATAGCATCAACGGGAGTCAAGTAAATGAACGAAGAGTTGAAAGGTAAACTACTTCATTCTGTTTTCTGTACATAACCTACAGAGATTTTGTGAAGCTTTGCTCATGGGAGTCCAATAGAATAGGTTTCGATCTTTGAGACTACTTGTTTTTCTGAGTCACATTAATGACTCGTTCAAAATAAATGAATCGTTCATGTACGACCAGCACAATTCTCCAGCAATCCTACAATATATTTTACTAGAATGGTGTGAATGATGCTGGTTTGTATTGCATCAAAACAGCTTTACATTCAATTGTTGGTATAAGACATATGGCTGCATCATTTAAAGATACACACTCTCTTCGATTTTTCCATATACTGTACATCACAAAAATAAGAAAGACTGGGTGAAAGAAAGAGGAGAATACTAAGCAGATTGACCTAAAGATTTAGAAAACAATTGGTGTGTGGAGGATTTTTCCCATAGGTTCCAGTTTCACACAGTTCTCAAACAGCTAAAATCTTGAATTCTAAGCATCAGGGTGTGTAAAACTTCGGATTCGGTTTTGATAAATGATGAAATAAAATCCCTCCTTGCTGCTGGACTCAGACGTTAGGGCCTGTTCTAGAAGCTCGAGTCTGGGAAAAAAGGGGAGCGAAGCGGAGAACAGCTTGCAGGGCTTGATCAATTATTAATGCTGTGCAGATTAGCGGGGGCGCCAACAAATACTGCAATGATCACCCCCATTCCTTCAGAGACAGAGAGAAAGCGAGGGAGGGAAAAGGGGGGAGAGTGTGAGAGAGAAATTGAATGAGTACGCGAGATAGATGGAGATTCTGTTTACTCTGGGCCTGCTGGGAGTCCAGCAGCTCTGCTGCTAAAAGGCCACGGCCGTCATCCCGACCACGTTTCCTACACTGCAACTGCCAGTGGGCACGGAGCTCAGCAGGGGGCGCCACTGCTGTGCCGTTTAGTTTTCTTAATGACTTGCAAACATTCCCTGCTTCCCAGGGATTCGAAATGAACGTTTCAAACTGCATCTCTGTTTAATTTCTTTTTTCTAAACGAAAGGCGTTGGGGGTGAGGCTTACTGTAGATGTCCCCCAAAAGACGCATAAAATCAGATGAATTGAAAAAGGGGTGAGAAGGAGAGTGACATTTAAAAAAGAAAGAAAAAAAAAACTTGCTCAATGCTCACCGGTCTTTTGGGAGAGACGCGGTTTGGGTCTTGGAGGACCGACAGAGGTTTGCAATTAACTACAGCAAGATAAAGGAATGAGCATGAAGAAGAGATGAAGAGGAAGGGAGGGGGTTTAGAGAGTGAGAGCAGGGATGAAAGAATGCAAAGAGAGAGAGGAGGAAGTGAGAAAAAAATAGAGAGGAGTGAAAAATTGTCTTGAGACTGAAAGTGCAAAATGGCCTGAGAGCAAATGTCGAGTCACAGAGCTTGTAACTTGCAGAATGGGAAGAGCAAGGGAAAATGGGCAGACGGTCCATTTGATTTTGCTGAACCGGGACATGAGAGAAAGAGAGAGAGAGAGAGAGAGAGAGAGAGAGAGAGTGAAGGAGTGAAGGTGGTGGAGGAAAAAAAAAAGCACTTTGTGTTACCTGCGCATCCACAGGCTGCCATCTGTATCTGCAAAAGCCCCAGAAATTCATTATTGTCCGGAGCGGGAGCAGAATGGAGATGGCGCCGTCCTCTGCTCCAGAGAGGATGGATCGCAAAAACAAGGAAGAGAGAGATAAAGCTACAGTTGGGTCTTTGAGCCTGGCAGGTGACTAAAGATCTGGTTTTCCGTGACACATCTGTACGAAATTGTCCGTCAGTCACTTCCAGCCGGTTTTTATCTCCAGCCCGCGGGGCCTCTCTTATTCCTCCCAGCCTCCTTCTCGTCCACGCCTCCCTCCGATTGCTGCTCCGTGGGGATCCGAAACTGCGAGAGAGTCTTGTCAAACGTGTGTGCTCAGATAAGCTGGGGAATTAGAGGCGGCCTCGGTGTCAGCGATGAGATCACACACAGAAACGGGGAACAGACACAGTGCCTCCAGCCAGCCCCGGCCACTTGCTATTAGAACCATCCCTTATG
Source organism: Silurus meridionalis (assembly GCF_014805685.1). Taxonomy (NCBI): domain Eukaryota; kingdom Metazoa; phylum Chordata; class Actinopteri; order Siluriformes; family Siluridae; genus Silurus; species Silurus meridionalis. The sequence continues at coordinate 15,512,926 of NC_060904.1, read as the reverse complement.
CTTGGCTTGGATCAAAGTGGCGGGATGAAACTCAAATGTTTAGTTTAGTAAATGAGTTCAATCGGTTAATTCAGCCATATTGTTATTATGCACACCTAAAATCCGCATTGTTCGATTATTGCTTATATTTTGGCGGCCAACCAGAGAAGGTGTGTGGGCAACCTTTTGTTAATCTATCTTCTTCTTCTTCTGCTTTGTCTTCTGGCTAATGCAGGAGTCCCCAAACTTTTTTCCACATCATTTTTTTATGATAGATTAGTTTAACATTTTGTTATGCACCATACAAACAAATGAGTGTTACTTTTCGAAAGATATATTGCTTGTGGGTGAATCTAACAAATAATTAGGCTATGTTAATAATTAGAGGTTAATCGATAGTGGCTTTTACCGATTCCGATAGCCAGGATGGATTGCACTTGGGTTGGTCCAAATATAGGGGTGGGCTGTAGTTTGGTGATCCCTAGGCTATGATGTCTAAGGCTACACATAAAACCGTCAGATATAAAGTTGTGAAATTTGGCCCGCATCACCACCGGGTCAAATTTGGGCCTACATTGGAAAAATATGTTGATCACTAGCAATTGAAGTTGAACAGATATGAACGCCTGCTAGGATTTTCAACAATCGACAACCAGATTTTGTCCAATTTAGCATCTGTGTCTGTTTCCATCAGTATTGTTTATATCAGTAATCGCTGACATATTGAGACGTTTCCGATGAACTGCACTGTTCTAAAATCAAAAGCAATGGGACTTCCATTTTTTAAATAGTGAACAGAACATGAGGGTTAAATGAGTTTAGAGAGGAGGGTAGAAGGTTCTTATGGACTCGACCTCGGCCAAAATCAACCGCTTTCAAGAGACAAGCACGTCCAATAACTGATTAGACGAGTTGCTGGCAGCCAGCCCTAAGGTTTCTGATGTCGGCGGACGTTAATCTCTCCCTACGCCCGTCAGAAATCGGGGAAACACGTTTTGATCGATGAGGTCCAAACATGCGTTGACATTGTTGTCACACAGCCCCTGATCTGACTCTGAAGCAGGAACATGACTAAATCATTACAGCTTTCCTTTGATGGATTTTTTTTTTCTTAAGGCGTGACCAGCATTCAAGAGGCGAGGCTTGTTGTTTTATTTATGTTCTGAGGCTGAGTGTGCAAGCTTCACACCTCAGAGGGTGCAGGATTCTTCCAAGAGCTGCACATGATCAAAAGTCAGCTAGCGTAGGATTATTTTGTTTATTTCCGGATTTTAGCCTGGCTTGATTGCATCATGCATCAAATTTTTGAAACAATAATAATAGTAAAAAAAAAAAACAGGCTTTGTAAACTCAAGAGCTGATGTAGTTGTTAGAATACCGCCGAGACTAACTCATGTCTGAGCTCTTTATGTAATCAAGCAGATGAGGTGTTCACCAGGTGTCGTCTGCTTTTGATTACAGTCTGAGTGAATACCACTGGAATGCCAATAAATGGCAATGGCACAAATGCTCAACATTAATATGAACAAATCCATCGCAAAAAGACATTGCCATTTATATTAGCCACTGGCAAAAAAAAGGAACACAATGGATCATACACCTTTTCACAGCCTTGATTTATAGATTGTCTGGCCACTATCCACTCCATCATTCTCATAATACTGCATACAGGCCACTTTTAAATTAAAAACGCTGACAGGAGGCAGTTCCCACTGTGTTATTTCAAATAAAGGGCACCGGTGCAGTGAGCTAAAGCAAAATCATATATATATATATATATATATATATATATATATATATATATATATATATATATATATATATATATAGTTTATATAAATACATTTTTGCACAGATTTTTTTAAATTATTATTATCAAACATGAAAACATACACAGCAATTTCAGGGGTATAAAAGAGTAACTAGAGTTAGCGCAGTGTCACTGTTTTTTGCGCATGCTCGAAATCGCAGCCACTTCCTGTTCATTGCTAACACTAGGAATATTCATTATTTAGCGTTTTATGACCAGTTTCAAGAATCTTTCTTAAAAGGAGTAAATTCTGACAGATCCATATTTTGAGGGAGTGAATAAATGAAGGATGGAAGTAATGAAGAGATTTATTTAAGTATGCTGAAGTAGATCGTATCTTTAGAAAATGAAATATTAAATGTAAACCCCCACACACACTCACACATATGCTCTATATATAAAGAAGGAAAATGAAATGAGTTCTTCTAGAACTATGACAGAAAGTGATAGAATTATACCGTACCTTAGACAAATTCTTGATGCTGATTGGTCAAAGGGTATTGATTCCTTTTTTTATTATAGCAGCGATGACATGCAACACAAGGACAGGTTCATATTTAGCACCTGTAATGATGATTCATTCTGGTGGCTTGTAAGTGCCCAACAAAACATCTGTTCATTCTTCATTTGGGTTCCCTATTGTGTTGCAGAAAGCAGAATATGAACAATATGTGAAGGCATTCCCTAAATATAACATTTATTATATTCTGTAAATTTTGACCAATGGTTGCTTTCATGTCCGTGGCTTGTAGAGTCTGAGCTTGCTTAAAGCCTACAGCACAGCTTGCTCGACACAACCTCAGCTAATGACACGCAGACCCAATCCATCTGAAGCTGGTCTCAAGCCCATAATGGCAAAAACCTGCAGTTCTCTTCAGGTTCTGAGAGTTAGATTCAATAGCCGTCTATCGATTGCAGGCCTCTTAATGAGATGTTGATCACAAGAAAAAAACAAATGATATGTCTTTCTGATGGTTCTAATGATGATTCAGTTAAAAAAAACTTTTTTTTTCTTTATTAAAAACTGTTGTTATTTTTTATGAACAGCTTGATAGCTGGTGGCTTGATTGGTGTAAGTTACGATGGCGCTCCAGGATTTCGTCATTGAAACGTATCGAGTAATAAGCCTGGTGGCAACACAAGACTCGCTCAATGGAAAACAAAAGCACTGCTGAAATATGACCCAGTCAATGGCCGAGAAGCTCTGCAGTGGGCAAGCCCGGGAGCAAAACACAAGCAGCAGTGTAGCAGTGTGCAAATTGAGCACAATGCTGAGAAATGGTGCCAGTGTGCAGCAATCCGGTCGGCAATTCTACTGCGGTCTTTGCAAACTAAACACTTTTATAATATTCTCTATGTATAATAAATATATATATATACATAGGCTTTGCATGGGGTTTTAAAAATTCCAAAAATTCCAAAATTCCATGCACAAGTGGAAGATGGATTTGAACCTTAACCCTGGATGGCAACTTATTAAGCCATCATGGAATCCATCAATCATCTCTTGTAATTGCTGCATTCTGGTCAGGATCATCGAGGGTCCACAACCTTTCCTTGAAGCAATGGAAACACAAGGTGATCACAAGAACTCAGACAGGGCGAGACCCCAGGCCAAGACATCCACTTATGCATGTACAAGGTGGTATCAAATAGTTTGCAGACTGGCTCTGTTTACAAGAAAGTGCTTTATTTATCTATCTTTAAACACTGTCACCCTTCAAAATAGTCCCCTTACCTCTTTTCGAAGAGTGTCAAGCACCTTCTGCGATTCGCACTGGATCTCCGTGATGGCGTCAAAACAGCAACCTTGATCTTTAAAAAGAGGGCGAAATCTGCAGGAGCCAAATCTGCTAGTAGGGTGGGTGCAGAAATGAGGTCATGTGGATTGTTCATCATCATGCACGAGTTGCCAAACGATTTCGACATTTTTGGGGATTGAGCTTGTTAAAAGTGTTCCTGATCTCTGGTCATCTTCCAGTGATGTTATTCCCCTCTTGAAGTGAGTGCGCCATTCAAAACACGCTGAACGGCTCATTGCAGCATCGCCGTATGTCAAACGTACAGTATGTCATGTCACACGTCTCTGTGGCAGATTTGCCCAGTTTCACGCACAATTTCAGGTTTGCTATTTGTTCTAACTCACTGTCCATGATGAAACCGGAGACGTGGTAAAGCATGTGATTAGAATAGCACCAGTTAGCACCATTAGTCTGGAAACTTTTTGATACCGCCAAGTATATTAAGGGCAGTTAAGCACATGATACTAAAGCTTTACCATTTGGGAGCTTTTGCAATATTCTCATGCTTCAGAGGACGACTAGAGCTGGTGCCTGTGGAGCTGAATATATATCATGGCTTGATGTACACCCTGATCCATATATACACTCAATAGTGATATAACGTTCTGCTCACGATCCCTAGTATAATAATAACACAGACGGTCTGAAGTGACAGAGTCTGAAAGGAAGTGTAGACATTTCCAACATGCCACTCTTTCTTCACTGCCAACCTGTCAAAGTCCCATACTGCGGTTCTGCTTCATCCTTCTCTCTTTGTCTCTTTCTCTCTCTCGACCCTGAGGCTTCTTACCTAAGCAGGTGCTATCTAGTTTAAGCTCCCTGAGGTAATTCGCGTTTGTTCTAGGCACGACTGCTATAGTGCTGCATTATCCTGACAGCCGCATACTCCTGGGGTACTGAACCTTCCGCCCCTTCCTCTTTCCTCCCTCTCTCTTACCAACAGTTGGATTCAGCACACCCCTCGTGTACGAAAATGAGCCTTTATACTGTTTCATCAGCTCCGGATCAATACAAGACAGATAATACCTACAAGTATTTTCATTTATCAGTGTCAGAAAGTAATGCGGCACGAGAGAACTAGCAAGCGGAATGAATGTGTATTCACGCAGTGAAAGAAATCGAGCCGAGGCTCCGTTCGCTAAGCCTCTGTATTTTCGCACCTCAAAAGCTCAAGCAGAGGAACTGACATATGGCTATGTGGGTTGAGCTTGGCTCTTCTCTGTCAGTGGCCTCGGTTTTCACTGTCACTGAGCAGCGAGCGTTAAAACAAGAGTGAATTATTTAAAAGTGCTGCAGCCGAGACGTTCATAAGGTATTTCGATGCGCTGCACTCCTGCACAGCAAAACTGAACAAAAAGTCAAACGACATCTAAATGCCAGAGCTCTAACAATGATTTTCTTTCTGAGCGCACTTTCCTGATACAGATCTCTGCCCTTTCGCTCTGGAGACTACATCAGGAATATTTTATAATAAATTCGTTTTTAGGACTACGGAAGTCCTTACGGGTTCTAAAATGTTTTTTTTTTCTTGAAGTCTCATGATCACGACTTCATTGTCTCATGATCTCGACATAACAAACATTGTTTCCTCCTGATCAGTACTTCATTTTTTTTATTTATTTGGCTACGTTCTAGAGGCAGCATCGACGCATCATCATGGATGATCGCATTTGCTTTTATTTTGATCAGGAACTCACTCAAACTGAAATAGCTCCGTGTCTGCCAGTGATTGACAACACACACATAAGTATCCGACATGATGCGATGATGCCGCCTCTAGAACATGCTGTTCTGCCGAATACACAGAAGAATTAATAACCGAATGCGAGGATACAATGCTGTGTCGAGCTCACGAGAAAATTGAGTTGTGATCACGAGTAAACAAACAAAAAAAATGATAATGTATGGCTTCTTAGGACTTCTGTGGAGGAGCGAAACAAAAGGTTTAAATTTTGCTAACTTTGTCTAAGTCTAAAGGCCCCCTTTAAAAAAATTATATAAATAGTATATAAATAATATTTACAATTATAACAATTTACATCAATTTCATCATCATTCATTTTATCTTAAAATTTTGGCCTATTTTTTGCAAATATGTACGATGATATTGAATTAAAAAATTAATTATATATATAATTATAATAGAATTCTACAGGACCCAGACTGTGTTAAGATGTCAGACTCAATGAATCAGACTCAGTGAATCAGACTTAAATCATTTTCCATTATAATTTCCCTATTTCACTCAAACTTCAATTTCTGCATGTTTTGTACTTATTGACTCATCGGATTGAACTCATTCGGTTGAACTGATTACTCAATTAGACTTAAATCTATAATAACTAAATCAAACAGATTTAATTGGGTTTGATAGTAATCAAGGTTTAGTTATTAATTAACTTGGAGATCATCAGAGCCGTGTCGGCAAATTGCCTGAAAGTGCAATAAATCCACACATCCGTCATCGTTTCTGCCCCAGGCTTGTTTTGATTGGCTGAGAGAGACAGAATGACATAGAGAGAAAGAAAGAGAGAAATAAAATGAGAAAGAAAGCAAGAGAAAGATGCGAAGCTGCAATCAGATTCTGAACAATATTGCATTCTTTAAAATAATATAAGTACATTAAAAAGACTGTAGAAGAAGAAGCATCTGACTGGCTCATAAAAATAAAACACAATATAGTCTCATTATTCTAACATTAGTTGAATGACCCATTTTTTTATTTTATTTGCATGCTGCCTGTATAATGTTTATTTTAGTTAACTTTCTACTAACAGCAAAGTTGGTTATTTAGATCCTTTGCTTCAGAGATACAATAATGTTAGCTGTACGTTTTGATGAATTTTCAGCTTTGAAACGTAACTGTTAACTAATGTATTTATCATAGTAGGTAGCAACAAAACGCCCTATTCAACTGAGATCAGATCAACATTAGATTTGGCCAGAGAAGAATCCCAGCATTTATAATTGCTTCTCCATGACTTTATTTCCATCAGGATCTCATGGATGATTTCGCAAATGTTGTACTCACCTAACGCATGTACAATGTCAAATTCTTGAAAGTCATTTTATGGGATACCTGATATCACGTCGGTCTCAGCGTGAGCCCATTAACGGGAGAAGGAAAATAAAATCAATCAAGTCAAACATCCCAAAGGGTAATTAAAGGAGATTCGAATATAGCGTCTATTAGCTACGTGTATAAAAGTGCTTTATTTTCGCTTACGCTGTGATGAAACGTTTTTAGAAATAAATGAAGGAGCAGATGTTGCGCTGTAATCTTCTTACATTGGATGAATAATAAACGAACGCGTTGATGCAATCAGCCTGTCACGTAATAACGAGGAAGCGGATGCTAGTGCGGATACGGGGTACGAAGAAACTGTGACCTGAGCGAGAATGCAAAGACCGCAAGCAAAAAAGGAACCACAAACGTGTCGCTAAATACATGCTACAAGTGCTAAGTGAATGTGAATCAGGTGCAAAATCACAATATGGTAAGGAGATGTTGTGTAGTCAGGTGCTCTGGGCACAATTCTTGAAGACAAAAAAACAAGACAGAAATTCAACCCTCTGCACTATTTTTTTATGTGAGAAACTAATACAGCACAAATAGAGCTAATTGTTGTAATGACTGTAACAGTAGCTAATGACAGGAAGCGCAAAAAAAAGCGCATGATTTTACAAAGCAAAAAACATAACACATGATATCTTTCTATTCTAGGTTTCAGTCATATCACTTTTTGTGCGGAAGAGGTTCGGGTTCTTCTCCCGCCGTCTCTGCCGTTACTCTCGCTAGTCATAGCCACGGATGACAGTGCATTTTATTTAATCTTTTAAAATGACTCACACTCTTCCCATGTGACAGCTAACGCTAACCAATGATCTGTGTAGGATAGCGGTTGTGGCACATGTGGGGGTTTTCCCCCCTTTATTGAAGATATAACAGTTTAACTAGTGTATTGATCTCTGAGAGCAAAGAGGGTTTGGGGTTTTTTCTTTCAGAGCAAAAATGAGGGGTTAAGATCTGACAGGGCTTCAGGGAAAATCTCGAGTGCCTCTCCTGGCAGCTTCAACACTGACTGATTGAAAATACAAGCGCGATTTTACCGACTGATGTGTGTCTGGAGAGTGTAATGATACATTGGTAATGATATTCGTCCTATTGAACAGATGGAGAAATTATTTTACAGCTGCTTGTTGTGGACTCAAGGCCGAAAATTGCATATTTTCTTGTGAGTTGTATTTTTTTCGAGATTGAAATTCCCTTCCTTTATTCATGAGAGAAATGAGAGGAAATTCGCTCATACTTTCCAAACTTTTCGTGGGGTTCAGTGTCCATGAAGTTTGTGTGTGTGGGCTTCCTAAATTGCAAAAATATCACTGACATCAGCAACCTGAAATCTGTTCAGTTGCATGAAAGAAGAACATTTCCATCGAGTATAGGTAGGGTTTATTTATTAATTTTTTTTTTTTTTATCACATTCACGCCTGCTGATAAAAATCCCTTTTCCTTAAAATAACAAGTCGCAGGTTGATGTTGTTTGAACTTGTTGTTTATTTCTGTGCATACGTCTTGCAGTGGGTCTTTATCCGACGCTGATCAAAGGCTGGAAATAACATCTCCAGACAGGCTACACGATTCCAATATGTTCACAAATGGATTTACAAATTTGCGTGGATTTGAATGTCGAATGTCTTGTCATCGTTTTCAGAGATTCAGCATTAAAGGAGTGGTTTGACATTTTGACATTTTACTAAAACTTTAAGGAGGGGGAAAAGGATTTGTAGCGATTGGCCAGGCAGAGGGACCGAGCTGGGAAGGATGTGCTGCAAGTTAGAGTAATAAAGGGTGTAGATGGAAATGTGTTGACCAGTGAGGAGAGTGTGATGAGAAGATGGAGGGAGTATTTCGAGCAGCTGATGAACGAGGAAAATGAGAGAGAGAGAAGGTTGGCTGGTGTGGAGATGTGCAGGAAGTAGATAGGATTAGTAAGGAGGGAGTGAGAGCAGCGATTAAGAGGATGAAGAGTGGAAAGTCGGTTGGACCAGATGACATTCCGGTAGAAGCATGGAGATGTTTAGGAGAGATGCAGTGGAGTTTTTTAACCAAGTTGTTCAACAGGATTTTGGAAGGTGAGAGGATGCCTGAGGAATGGAGGAGGAGTATTATAATTAAGAATAATTGAGATGTGCAGACCTGCAGTAACTACAGGGAAAAAAGTTGATCAGTCACACCATGAAGTTATGGGAAAGAGTAGTGGAAGCCAGGCTGAGAATTTATTTTTAAACGATCACTTTAAAAAAACGCATTTATGTACATTACTATAATGAATATTTTATCCAGCTCTAGTTGGTTTCCTCTTTGCTCTAGTGACTGGAATGCTGGGACTTGAACTCATGACCTTCTAAGCAGAACACATTCTTACCACTTTCTTTATAAGGATGCTTAATATCCCAGCATGAGCTTTTCCCACAGGTTTGTATATAAAAACAAGCAGGAGATATCGCTTTGATGCAAAGAATGCATACATATGTTATCCTCCGTGAAGCTGCATAAATGTTGATCTAAAAGACATTATGGGAATCGGAATGAGATATTAAATAAAACATGCAGCACGGAATGAGCTCGATTAATCACGAATTATGGAGAAGCAGTACTCGAAGTGATCGCCACTTAACTTCTGTGCCCTTTCATTCCAAGTGACATCGAACTGAGACGCTGAGACTTTTCGCCCCCCCCGGGAGTATCTAAGTTCGCTTTTTTTTTAGAAAATAATTATATTTTACTGTATAAAAATTGGTTCCCAAGATCGTTGCCCACCCAACCTTCGTTGTACATCGTTGTACGAGATCAGTTTGGTGCAGGGTTATGTGTGAAACCCAAGTTGCATGTTTTACGGTGCACTGCCAAAAGTATTGGGACACCACACTTTACCTGCCATATGTTGTTCTTCCTCGAAGTTGGAGACTTTCAACTGTATAGGATGCTTTTAGATGCTGAACATTAATAAATTGGATTAGAAGATCTGCTATAGAGTTTCAAACTCAACCCTATTGAACACATTCTGGAATGAATGTGAGTGCTGACTGCACCCCAGGCCTCCTCACCTCACCTACATCAGTACCTGCCTTTACTTCCACCCTTGTGGCTGAATAATCACAAATCTCCACAAGCACACTCTAAAATCTAGTTGAACATTTTTCCAGAACAGTGGAGGTTATTATTACAGGAAACGGGGACTTAATGTGGAATGGGAAATTCAAAACTCACAATCTTATGTTTGAGTGTTCACAAATGTTTGTCCATATAGTGTATGTAGATATATTGATACATAAGATGTTGGTGTGTATGGTTTTGCTGGAACATTTGCTGGTTTGGCAAGATTGTGTCAAATTAGATTTCTTTTTTTCAATACTTTAAACTTCAAATGTGCTTTCTTAAGCAATACGTTTTTTCCAGTTGACGTTTTACCAATACAGTGCATGATTATGATAATGGTTTGGCATGAGGGAGTGATGTGGCCTGGAGTGCAACCTTTCCTAAAATTCCCTGCATCACAAAATCTCTAAGCACAGCCCAGATATTTAATTGGGTTCTGTGTTAACATTCCTGCACACTCTGCACCTGCAGACTACAGATGAGCAACCGACAGAAGGGTGTGTGTTTGTGAAAACTGATCTGTCTTGTGCCAGAAACAAGTGGCGTCCAGAGGGCACCCTTTCCTCCCCCATCATTCAGTGTCATCACAGAGAGAGAGTTGAGTCGGGATGATCGGTGGGTGGAGAAGTGTGTGAAAGAGAAAGAAATGGCGGGGGTCAATGCGGCCTGGCCAGTGTTAATGGGATCAGACGCCAAAGAAACGGGATCTGTCTGGCAGTTAATGTTTAATCCTCTTGCGCCTCGGGCTTCTACCATCTGATAATCCTGTGGCCGCCCGTCTTCATCACCGAGGTGGCGGAGGGAAGCGCCTCTGTAAATATTTAATGGGCTGCAGTGTGGCACTGTTAATCATGTGTGTGTGTGTGTGTGTGTGTGTGTGTGTGTATCCCCTTCTGTCTTCTCTCATGCCATCCTTTCTCCTTTTCTTTGGTCATCCCTCGTTCCACATCTCTACTGCTGCCTTCTGATTTGCCCTCCCTCCCTCCAACGGCTTTTTTCTTCGTGCCCTTCTTTGCTTCATGCTTTTCCGAATCTGTATTTTTTTCTCTTTGCCACCCCTTCGATCTGACACCACTCATAAGCGGATTATTCTTTGCCTGTCTCTACTCGCTTCCTTCCTCATCTTTATTTGTTTGTCAGAGGCAACAAGTAGACGTGCGGTTACAAAAGACGGCGAGGTTTTTTCCTTCGGTCTGACTCCCGACTCGCTCAGCTTAATGACTCTGAGCTGGGAGCGAGAGCGATTACACAGCAGAGTGTGTAAAAGTCAAAAGGATACAAATCATGTTTAAATTAATGTCCTGCGGCTGTTGGGGGAATCGTATAAAGCCAGCTGAGTTGAACATGTGTTCCAGGACTGTGTAAAAAGACAGAGTCGAGCGTGGCCAGGGAGGGGTTAAGGAGAGGTTAGAGAATGGGCAAGTGCAGGTATTAAGTACATGTCATAATAAACGCCTTGGATCTTATACCAGTTTATGATTCTACATATCATATATACACTATATGGACAAAAAATTTGTGGACACCTTACCATAAGATTCGCATGTTCTTTTTGATCATCCCTTTACACATTAAGTCGCCATTCGCTGTTATAATAACCTCCAAGCTTTTAAAAATGGCGACATTGCTGAACATTGTCACTTAGTCAATGTGTTACAGTTTTGTCACAATTATTTATAGTTACTTCTGTCTGCTGAACAGAACTGAGATCTTTGAAAAGAACACTATAAACACCCTCAGAAGACAGGCGACCTTGTACTTCCTTTGAAATGATACAGACTTCAACATTGCCTAATTATCGTTTACAGTTTGAATATGTAGGAGTTAATCAGCGCAGGACGTAGAGGCAAAGAACCACCCGAATGATATGGTCACAGTGACAAGTTAAAGCTCTTATTGTTTTTTTTGTTGCAGTACAGAATCTGACTGAAAGGATAAACATTAACAATAAAATTCCTCAGTGATTTTGTATACAGGTCATTAGATCTACAAGATTTTGCCCAGACTAAATCATATACAGAAATAGCTAAGATTATTATTACTATGCAATAAGATTACATTTATCATGATAAAATGCTAATTAATAGCTGCCTCACTCTGTGACTGCACTGTACAAGAGATACATATCTTGTTTTGCTTCTTATAGGTCATAATCTGATTTGACAATTTTAACAAATACAAAGTGACAGTAAACCATTTTTTTCCTCTGTAAATATGAAATACGTGACCCACAACTCTCTTCATCAGATTATCCAAACAAAGCAACATTCTCAATTTTATACTATTTATATGTGTATGTGTGTCGGCTTAATGAGGCCAACTAGCTAGCATAAATCTTTAGCTTATAGTAAATGTAACTCCGGGGTAAAAAAAAAAAAAAGCTACATGGCAAAAACGTTTCCATAAAAAAATGTTCTGTATCTCTTCTGTACGATGTTTTATCCCTTAGCCTTCAGCGTCGTGCCGTCCAGCCGATATCCCATTGTTCGCAGGTGTTAATGCTACAACACGCTACAACATACCTGAGATAGCATCAAATTTGTAGCTAAAATCTAAGTTCCAAATTAATCAAGAAACTACAGTACATTGTAAGATTAATAAACAGTAATTAAACTTATATTTTTGTGTTCCATTTATGTTTAAACTGAGTTAGCTTGTAATTTTTGACAGTAAATTTAGATCACATAAGCTAACTAAGCTTCTGAACAATCTAAGCCTGCTCTCATGGTACCCAAGATCTTATTAACTTTTTTGTATTTTATTATTCATTTTGGGTCTTAAATTTTTGCACTGTGTTTGTTTGTCTGCTGAATGAGCTTGTGTAACTACAACATATCTGAGTTTAAAATATATATATTCAACTTAAACTTATAGTATGTATAAGTAGTAAATAATTAAACAAAGCAATGCACATTAACTTCTCCAAAAACCCTTTTCTTAAATATCCTGGTTGTGTATCATTGAATCATCTTTTGTATTATTTCAGTGTAAATATTTTCACAGTAACTCCAATTTCTCTGAGGTGAAACCGAATATAACAGCTATCCTTGACACTTTATTATATTATATTCTAACACTGTTAACTTGGTTTCAATTAACTATAGGTAGGTTCTAATAAATATGAAGCTACCTCTAAATTCTATCAAAATTAATTAGTCATTGCAGGCTTACTCTTAAATGTTTTCTCTGAGTGAAATTGAGTTTATCAGCTGAATGAGCTTGTTTAAGTACAACATCACTGAGGTGAAAAAGAGCTAACTTCCAAAATCCAAGCGTATTATCGAGTGATAAATAGAAACCATACAGAAAGCAATGCACAAACTTTTCTCACAATTCAGCATGTCCTTCTGAATTTAGTTTTCACAGAAAGTCCAATACTTCTGAGGTAAAATCAAATATGGCCGACAAATGAGGTCTATTAAATAATATTAATATTAATAGCTAACCCCTAAACTTATGGGTTTAAGCCTGACTAGCTATGTTAATGCTATAATGCTAGCTATTTAAATGTGATAATTAACTGAAAGAAGAATGTTTGTAATCATGTCCACAAAAATTATATCATATTATTTCAAATATGTAATACATAACGTTTATTAAATCAGCTAATTATTAATTGAAATACACCTAAATATATGTTCCTGGTAATCCTGAGGTAATTCCTGTGCAGTATCTACATGTACCTGATCTCAATCTGTCTTCTGAGTTTCCTTAGTGGACATATTTTCATCTTGTCCTATATTTAAAATTATTTTTTAGAGAAGGTTTTTTTTTTTTTTTGTCACAGAGCTAAACATATGCTATATAGCTATGGAATGTCAGGAATTGTCTAGAAAGAAAACATGGAGTAGTTTGGAAAGAAAGTAAAAAAAAAAAAAAAGCGACAGCTTGTCTATGAAGCTTCTCTTTCCGAGTCTTTGCTGATTGAATCCTTGGGCCCATTGCGATAGCAGGCAGCACAAAACTGCAAGGTTATATCAATTTTGCTGGAGCTGGTGTACGGTCATAAAGTGTCTCTCAAATTTCGCCCGCCCACGCTATCCCCCCTCCTGCTATTCTGTGCATTCCCGCCATTCCCCTATGCTCTGTCCTGCTATCTCATCTTTCTCTCTCTCACTCGTTCTCTCACATAGACACTATCTCTCACTATATTACCCATTCGTTACTCGTCACACCCCGCGCTCTCTCCTCTCTACTCCCTCCCTCACATCTCTGTTTCTCACTCACACACTCTTGGTGTATTATTAATGCTGAAGGGTGGCGGCTGTGTGCCGTGAGGCTCCCAGGTGTTTTCACACCCTGTCTGTGATCCTTAGCAGCTCAGGGCTGCGTCTGACAGCAGGATGTGAGGCGGTGGATCTTGTAATGCAGCTTCTTTTATAAACCCGGCTGCCTCGTCCCAATCCGCACTATATACACAACCAACTAGCGAAGAATTCTTGTCCTTTATACCGCACACCAACTGCTAGCCAATCAGGACAAGGCGGCATCTCGACTCATCTGTCAATCACATCGTGCAAACATTCGGGTGTGCTATCGTAGACAGCTAGCTTCAGGGAAGTTTTGCACATAACTGCTGACTATACCTATAAACAGCACACTGAGTAATAAATAAGGTATATAGTAATAAATAGGTTTTCCAGGCATGTGCTATACACAAATCGAATCATCTCTTCCTGTAAACATGGTTAAAAAATAGCAATGCACTTTAATGCTTTTTCTGACCAAAGCTACATTCAGACTCAGGTTATGCACATGCTCATGCTGATCCTCTTGGTTGTTTATTTGAGATTATTGAGCTAAAGTCTCAGAGTTTGTCTGATTTTTCGAAGTGTCTGAGAAAATGCAATCTGGAGTCCCAGCTAAGAAATTAATACTGATGTACATAATTTAAGTAGGAAGTTCTCACTCGGAAAGAAGATGGCCCTTAGAGAATAATGATGACATTTCCAACCTAACTCAATGTTTATCCAGTGTCTGTACTACTAATGCCACGTTAATACTCTGATTCAAATTATTTACACTTTATAAGATATGCATATTTGCTTATGTATCCGATTTTGGGTGAAATCCTATGCTTACATCCATGTGTGCAAAGAAAAAAACCCAAAAACAAAAATACTGCATTAAACCAGACAGTGAACTGGGAATGGAGTGTGTATTAAAATCAGAGGTGCCAATTGAGTTGTGAAAATGGGAATTGAGTAGGGAATTGGGAATACTATCCCCCTATCCCCCTTACACTTCTTCCATTTACGCCGTTCCCTGTGTTGTTTTGGGGCTTTCGCTTATGCACACATCATCTATTTAACGGCTGTGTGTGTGTGTGTGTGTGTGTGTGTGTGTGTGTGTGTGTGTGTGTGCGTATTCCCCAGGTTTCCCGGTATTCGTGAGTATATGAGTGTGCAAGGGGGAAGCACTGAATTGAATTAACCTCAATACGCTATGTCGATGAACTGCTGTTGTTCCACATGGGCGAGAGAAAGTAGCTGCTGCTGCAATAAACACACACACACACACACACACACATACACACACACACTACATCAAGCACCCGTCTATTGCTCTCACAGATACAGGCACAGTGCCGCAGTCACTGGCACAGTATTAGCTGCCATCGCTAATGTGATTAGACCTTTCAGCTGGAGACTTTTAGGCAGGAAGAGAAGAGAGCAGAAAGGAAAAAAGAAAGAGCGAGAGAATAGGGCAGACTTAATACTTTGCAAGTGCTCTGAAGGTTGTGAGTTCAAATCCCACAAAGTGAGTCTGCTAAGTCCTTGAACTCTGAGCAAGAGTCTTAACACTTAACTGCTCGACCTTATTGATTGAATTTGATTCGGTCCGTCTATATGATAAAATTTTTTTTTCTGTTTTCTTTGCATTACAAAAGCCTGTTTTGAAAGGGTCATGTGTTAGAAGTCAGATGACACTTTAAATTTATGGTAAATTTATGATTTGCTGCCTGAACCAAAGAAAAAATAATCTGTACAATAGTGATTTAAATAGGCGTATAGTTTTTCCATTACATTGAATCACATTGTGTTAAGTCAACTTGAAATCGGATCGCACTGAATTGTAATGGGGTGAATCGTATATAATATCTGTCTGTCTGTCTATCCATCTATCTATCTATCTATCTATCTATCTATCTATCTATCTATCTATCTATCTATCTATCTATCTATCTATATTTCTATCTCACTCATATATATATATATATATATATATATATATATATATATATATATATATATATATATATATATATATATAAAATCACAATTCTCCTTTCTCTATAATGCTGTGAAAGCAAAGAAAGGCCCTATTTCTATTTATTTCCATTCTGTGTCTTTTCCCAATGTCACTGCTTTACTCAATTTAGACATGACACTGTCTCGCATTGCTTTTCCTTTCCATTAGGCTCGGGCTGTTTGCCGTCTCCCTTCCATGCGCTAATTAAAAAAAAAAAGGAAAAGCCGAGCAGCCGGTCATCAGGCGCAGCACCGCGTGGAAAAATTCTTCGCCTCATTCTCTTGACGGACTGTCGCTTCACCGCCTTCCGCAGTAAAACACATAAAAGCTCCTCAAGTCTTTTAACTTCTTTCTTCATAAGACAGAGCATATTAAACCTCGAAGGCAGAAGCCACCAAATATTGACTGGAAGATATTAAAGATGGCGGGAGTGGGGCAGGAAAGTGAGGCCATGATGCCACTAACCTTGGCTTAACGTCCGGAAAAGAAACCTTTAAGGGACATAAAATGGGTGTAGAAAGAAATATAGTGTGCATGTCCAAAGTGGGCTTGGGGTCTGTGTGTGTGTGTGTGTGTGTGTGTGTGTGTGTGTGTGTGTGTGTGTGTGTGTGGCTGCATGTGTCTCAGTAATTGTACCTGACCTCATGTCTATCCAGTGCGACAATATGTTATTTGTATGCTGTGACTTTGCAAGTGTGACCGCACTTGTGTATTTGTGTGTGGGTGTGTGGTTGTGTGTGTGATATTGCATCCCTCGTGCGGCCAGGCCTGTCCCTTCATTTCACGCTCTGCCGCCTCTGTGTGAATCCTCTTCCCACGGCTCATTATCGGGCCTCTTTGGCGGGCACACGGTCGGTCCGTACGCCCAATCATTATTCAAATACATGGAGGGTTGGCGCACACTCTCGCGCTTGTGTACTCATTACTCTGTCCTCAGAAATAACTAAGTAAACTTCCAAGAAAATTGGCTTCGATGACGTTGTGGTGGCTGTGCGATGCTTGAATAACAGAATTATGTTAAACACCTTCTTCCTGTCTTGCTCGTTTCTCTTGGCAGGACCCAGCTGTGTCCAAGCGGTGGAGTTCGGTTATTTTCCAGACAACATTACAGTGCTGGAAGGGCAGAGCGTCATTCTGAGGTAATACCCTTCAGCTACCAACTCACACAAACCCACACACACACACACACTCACACACACATATACAAGCCTCAAACCCACCTTAAATAAAAATGGCAGCTACTGAGGCCACACTTCCTTCATTGGACTGACAGGCACTGATGGCACACCTACATGAATAGAACTGACATCCAGTAACTAACTTTAGACATCAATGAGACTGACAGGCCCTGATGTCACATCTCTTTCACTGGGACTGACAGACAGTGAAGACACACCTTCTTCACTTTCTGACTGTCACTGAGGCCACACCTCTTTCACTGGAAAGACAGACACTAAGATCACACCTCTTTCACTGGCAAGACAGACACTCATAACACACCTCCTTCACTGGAAAGACAGACACTAATACCACACCTCCTTCAGAGGAAATACAGACTATAGGCCACACCTTCTTCACTGGTATTGCAGACACTAATGCCAGACCTCCTTGACTGGTATAATTCTTTCTTCATTGAAAACACAGACACTAAAGCCACACCTCCTTCACTGGAAAGACAGACACTATGATTACACCTTCTTCAATGGAAAGACAGACTGTAGGTCACAAGTCCTTCAATGGATCTACAGACACCACAATCACAGATTCTTCACTGAAAAGATAGACACTAAGATCAAACCTTCTTCATTGGAAATACAGACACTACAATCTTACCTCCTTCTCTGGAAAGACAAACAACACCACACCTCCTTAACTGGAACTACAGATACTAACGCCAAACCACCTTCACTGGAGAGACAGACACTACCACACCTTTACTGGAGAGACAGACACTCTGATCACACCGTCATTACAGGAAAGACAAAAACTAATGCCACACGTCCTACACTGGAACTACAGACACTAAGTCTACATATTCTTCATTGGTGAGACAGACACTACCACACCATACCTCTTTTACTGTAAAGATAGACCCTAAAATCACACCTTCTTCACACCCTCTCAGTAAAAAGACAGACTCTAGGACCACACCTACTTCAGTAAAGCTAAACCCCAGACACTACTGGCTTTAACTCCTTCACTAATCTGAGGCCATTCTTCAGTTCTCATAGAAACTAAGGTCACATGTCCTTCAATGATTCCAAAACTTTAGAGCATTCTGTGTGTTTAGCATACAAAATAGTCAATTCAGGTACTTTATGTTTATACTTCAGGATTGTAACTGAAATTTAATGTTATTGTACAATTGCGCTCTGTAGTTTACTGTTCGTGTCACATCCCGAACAAGCATGACGTGACTTCAAGCCATCATTTGACAACTAAAATCCTGTACTGTCTGTCAGATGACACTGTAGCTCTAAAGCAAATGGGCTCTGTAGTAAATCCCGGCACTCAGCGTTCAACAAAACCCCCTCACAAGTGTTCTCTTTAGTATTCCACACACACTGATCACGAGTGAAGGTTGATGTCATACCATCGTCTTTCGAGTGAAAGTCAAAGTCGACATGAAGTGGGACACTGAGATTCTCTGGAGGTTTTCACCACTCCCCTAAAACATGGCACACTGGAACTCGGCACTGACATCTCGTGGCACAAACGCAATCACGATAGAATCACACTGCTGCCAAATTAAGGCTGCTTTGGCAGCAGCCGATTATGTGTGATTATCACGAAGTCACAAGGCTCATCACACATGCATCAACAAAACCGAAATGAAGTTTGCTGTAGGGCAAATATGTGTGGAAAGTGTTAGCGACTGCTGACGAAATTTACACAAGCTGACAATGTACTTCCGAATCCAGTATTGGTAAGGAATTATGCCTAGGTCATGCTTCATGTTTGTTTTTTGTCAAAGAATTCTAACAGTATCATTAAGGTACCTCTATTATGACCTTGTATGGTTGCACCTTCCTCTATCTATCTAAGTAAATGGCAATTAATTTTAATTGCAATAATTTAATTAATGCTCGATTAAATCAACACACATTTCTGTTTGACAATTTTTATAAAAATGATATAAAATAAATAAATTGGCTAAATTAAAAACCTCAACAAAACAAACATTTATTTATGACGTCCCTTTTAAACTCAGATAATCACCAAACATTTGTTTTACTGATGCGCCATGTCTCAAATCAGCACTAAAATCTGCCATGATGCACACATCCGTCAATTAAAACGGTCCGTGTGGAAACATAGCACAAGTTCCATTTGGTGTTCTGATGATTTACGTTATTTAAAACACCACAGTTACTTCAAACCATTTACAAGGATATTTTGACTTCATGCTCGATGTTGAGTTCGGTTTCACTAATAATAAACAAATAAAATTTGCATAAAGCATGAATATTTGTACATGCCTATGTTGATTTGAGTATTTAAAACGTGAAAAGTATTTATTTAAGGATACATTTAGTACAGATAAATTATTTGTGGTTGAATATTTTAATCGATATTTATATGTCCATGCACCTGCTGCCACATCAAAATATACTATATAGTTTATACTGTATGGTACTGTAAATTGCTCTGTTATGTGCTTTAATTTGCTAATTTATTAACAAATTACAATATACTACTACTGATCACCATTCTTTAAGACTTCTGTTTAGGCTAAGCCATTCTTTACTTCATTGGGACACATCTACATTGTAAGTTGAGGACATATATATATATATATATATATATATATATATATATATATATATATATATATATATATATATATATATATATATATTTACACTGTACATATATTTCCTAAAAGAAAATCAGCTTCACAAACAATGTGTCAGACTGCACCCACACCATCAATGATTAATTTGCTATAACTGCACTACAATACATTCATTCGAATTGATTTGAAATGACCCTTCGCTCTAAAAGGACAAATGGAATTAAAATGGAGTTATTTTTCCATAACAGTAAATTAAAATGGCGTAACAGAGCGGCAGCTGTTACGCCATTTTAATTTAATGTTATGAGGGAAAAAAAAAATCAATGCTAAGATCCAATCCAATTTTGCCCTTCTCTGCCCCTGACTAATCAGATCCAGGGTCAAGAGAGTTTCTTTCCTTAATTTTGACTTTGAATTTGTAATAGAATCTGGACGTACAGTACAGAAGTCAGTCCCATGCAACTCCATTAGAGGTCAAAATGGAGAAAATACTAGGAAAAAAAGGAATAGGAAACATATGACTGGAATTAATGGACAAAGAAACTCTGAGAAAATAAGAGAATTTACAGGGGGAAAGAAGGAAAGTAGAGGAAACACAGCTTGAAATTGGGTCTAACAAGGCCACTAACCAGAGAATGGTGTAGAAGGTAATTGGAGCAGAAGTTCAGGATGGAGCTTGAGGAGTAAGAAGATGGGAATTAGAAAGTAGGGACCAGGATTGGGATGCTCTCCGAGACACAACAACCCCTGAATTGTAAATCTTATAGCAAATGACAGATCATTCAATATTTATTAAAATATACAATGATAATGTTATCTATTATTCTGCATTTATTGTCTTCACACAGGTGTAAGATCGATGAAGAGGTGACCCACAAGGCCTGGCTGAACCGTTCCAACATCTTGTTCACGGGGAATGAGAAGTGGTCTCTGGACACGCGGGTCTCGATGGCTAATAACAACGACAGCGATTTCTCCATACAGATCGAGCGGGTAGCCGTGGCCGACGAGGGTCCGTACACGTGCAGCTTTCAGGCGCGAACCCAGCCGCGAACTGCACACGTCTACCTCATTGTTCAGGGTCAGGCTTCATTCATTCTTGCAATCATTTATTCATTTGCGATTATATATCGTTAGAATTTATGCTTGTTAGCTTGTCACTTGTCTTTGTTTCTTTTTAGTTTGTCATATGCTAAATTCTAGCTATACTGGTGTCCAGGTCAACCTGGTCCTTCCAATTCACATACAATATGTGTGAATATATTCTCATTATTTTTGTGGAACAGTGGACTATTTAGTATTCCAACACACACTCTCAGCGCAAATCGGGTTTTTGACTCATTAGCATGATCTGACAAGTGGAAATCGGAGCCCACAGACGCCTTTTTAGTCCTCAGCAATGTTCCATGATTGAAAATATGCACGGTTTTGAAATCAGTCTCGAAGTTAAGCTTGGATATATAAAGTTAGCGTAGCACAAAAAAAACAAGAAAGTTATTGTTTTTGTTTACGTCAAGAGTCGAGAGCTTCTTAATAAATACTCTGCATAATCCACGTTAGCTACCGGAGCACACTACAAGGATTTGATTTTCTGCTTCTTTCACATGCGCATTCTGGGGCCGAGCTTATATTGATGATGTGTCACATGATTTATCACCACTCTGCTGATGGATGGTGATCCCTTACCAAGGGTCTGTAACACAACAGTCATTAATGCAGATCATATTTTCTGCATTGTGTTTCACTGTAACACAAGATGGCCACTTAAGAAAAAAAAATAGCCGAATGCGGTACAGAGATTGTGGGATTTTCATTCCCATAAAGGTCCCAAAGCAACTTTAGCAATCCGATGAGCAAGACGCTGCGTAGAAAAAAAAGCTTCTGTGTTTGTTTGATACTGCGTTGCCCTCAATTTTATGTCTTCATACGATATCAGAGAAAAAAAATAATAATTACACCCTGAAGTCAGTGCTCCAGCAGAGACCCTGCAGCAGGTCCAATTTCTGCTTCATCTTTAAAAGCAGCTTTAGTCTGGGCGGAAAAAAATCCCCCATCATTCTTCTTGCTAAAGAATGCCTTGCAGGATGAATAGCATGGCTGTCTTCATTAAAAGAATCCATGATGAGCCATTTGAATTGAAGGGTCATCTTGTTACTTGGTTGGCATAATGCGTGGGCTTTCGCAATAGGGGGTTTTGACACAAGACAACAGCTTGTGGCCATCAATTTCACAAAGAAAGGAAGAAAACAAAAGGCAACTAAGTGGTGCTTGACTGACAATTTTCAGATCGTTGGGCTCAGGGGGTTTAAATGAAAACAATTACAGCACCCGTATTGTGAACGAAGACTTCGAATTTGTTACACTCAAATTTGAGTTTTTTTCTGTTCTTTGGACTGTTTTGTTTCCGCAGTGCCCGCCAGGATAGTGAACATCTCTCAGGATAAATCGGTCAACGAAGGCGATGACGTGAACCTCTTTTGTTTGGCGATCGGACGGCCAGAACCCACGATCACCTGGAAGGACTTAAAATGTGAGCCTCGTCTCTTCATGCCCAGATTTCACGGCCATCTCACAATCGCATCACACGTAATTACAGCCGTAACCAGAACCATAATCATCAGCATCTGTCATCACACCCGCCGTGGCTGTCACCACCGTCACTGTTACACTAATAATCATGTTTGTCATTAAAGCCCTATTTATAACTTCCATCCTCATTCATATAAATCACATTAGTTATGGCTGGCCTTGATGAAGCACCTACTAAAATGTTTATTGATTTTCTTCTTTTTTTTGGGTTGTAAATATTACTGTCAGCCAACCTGGTTGAAAACAGGCTGCACTCATTCATTATTGATTTAGGAAACAACTTCCTGGAACTACTTTCTGTTGTCTCGAGAGACTGCATTTACAGTACACACATAGAGCATACTAACTGACGAGCACATTCAGAACGAAGATCATGAGGACTAACACCCCAAAATAGTTACTTTATTTTTTGAGCCACATAAAAAAAAGTATACAAAACAGAATACAACTTGTATCTAAAAATGTAAATCAAATGTAATTAGATTAGAACAGATTAAAATATTAGTAAAAAAAAATAATAAGAACACAAAGTTATAATAGCTAGTAGCTGCACCGACTTGTGTAGTAAAGTCATGTTGCTAAGTTGTGCCATTCCAGCAACTTATACTGTGCTTCAACAGATTATGAACAATGCTACAACTGCATAATACAGTATAACAAAAGATGTATTATGTATATACAAATTATATTATATTTATTATATAATTTTGTATCAAAGATTTTGGTCCCCTGGTGGTCTAGTGGTTAGGGTGCAGCGCTCTCACCGCTGCGGCCCGGGTTCGATCCCTGGTAAGGCAACCAACCCCAGCCACTCTTAGTGCCGGTCCCAAGCCTGGATAAATGGGGAGGGTTGCGTTAGGAAGGGCATCCAGCGTAAAAACGTGCCAAATCAAACACGCGGATGGTCCGCTGTGGCGACCCCTAACGGGAGAAGCCAAAAGAAAGAAAGTGTATCAAAGATTTTGAATACTTAAATTTAGACCACAGTTGCGTTAAATTCTCCGATCTGATTTCCTGTTAAACAACAGAACGCTCTAAACAACTGTAATTAGTGATAACTTGTTGACTTAATGACTCGTTTGCTGACATCCAAACACCGTTATATGCAACTTAAAAGGGATTAAAAAGTGAAATATAGTATAATTTTATGCACATTGGGTCGTGATGTTTTGGAAAAGAATGTATTGTAAACGACTTGTTATGCAGATGTTCAACAACATTACATGTAACGATTCAATAGCTGTCAACGTAATAATAAATGGATACAAATTCAAATAAAGTTGATTTAAATTCCAGCGATATTAGAGGAATAACTTTTGGATCAAACAAATGAACTTAAATTGCAGAAATTCTATAATATTA
The DNA here is from genome assembly GCF_014805685.1 of Silurus meridionalis. NCBI lineage: Eukaryota > Metazoa > Chordata > Actinopteri > Siluriformes > Siluridae > Silurus > Silurus meridionalis. The sequence goes on along the minus strand of NC_060904.1, from coordinate 15,489,173 downwards.
CAGGTAGATACAAATAGATAAAATAATTAAAACATTTTATTTGAAAAGTAGATTTAATGCAAACCGGAGTGACTTCAAAATATACAATTATGGTGTGCTGGTAGCGGAAATTGCTGCATTGCTGTTTTGACTCATATCAGGTTAGGAAAGTTCATCATATAAAATTATCATTTGTGTCATATTATAAACAGTATCTATCTTTATTCGATATCATCAATAGCTGATTCGCTGTCATTAATGCTGACGTCCGCATTATATTCGATCATTTGTAGCACAAAGGGAATTAGCTAATAGCTAGCTATTTTTAGTTCTAAATCGTAACCAAAGGAGGTCCTGGGTGGACGCCAAAAACAAAATAAAATCGTTTGTTGCTGCGTCTCAGTAAGGCTCGTTGGAAAGTGAGTGAGTTGTCACTTTTCACTGCAGAGTCTCTGAATTCGCTCCAGTTTGCTGCAGGCTCCTTGCAAACAGACACACTCAGCATTTTTAATACACACACCTCACCTTCTGGAGGAGCGCTAAAAGAGCTGGAAGGAAAAGCAAAGAAGGATGGAGGGGGGTACAAAGCAAGATTTTGGGGGTATTTCTAAGCAACCGGAACACTGAGACAAACAGCACACTTTGACGTCCGTCAATCATCTAATAACCCTCCAAGCTTTCTGTTACCCCACTACCTTCTCCACGAAGAAGCGATGAAACAGTCTATGATTTGTCAATAGCCTAAAGACATTTCCAAGATTCCAGAGTGCGCACACCCACACACAGGAACATATCCGCTCAAACAGACTTACGTTCGTCAGAGATAAGCATCATGTGTCGTACAAAAGATCAGCCCTGTCCATCACAGTTCTCATTGCAAAAACGCGCCGCAGACATTTTTTTTTCTGCAGATACGGGAAGATCTTTGATCCTTGAACGTTGCACATCTGTCTCTTTGACACTTTTGCCCGTGTCTCCCGAGGTGAGAATAGATAGGAAATATTTACAGACTAAACACTTCTCGCAAAACAAACACGGAGCCATAAAGAGACGCCCGAGGGTACGTTTTCGGGCCGTTGTGTACACGAGGGTAAATCTAGCCATCATCGTGATCTTAGCTGATTTCAATCAGAATGGCTGTTCTGTTCACATCTTCAAGTACTGGATTCTATTTCAGCAAGCACTCAAGTCTGGCAAAAAAAAAGCGCAGCATCAACGGCTGTGAGAAAATCGAAAAGAAAATGAGGAAAATGTGGTCTACTTAAAGGGGCGTCCGTCAAGTTCTTCTTTTCGCTTTTCATCGTTTGCCGTCATGTCTTCTGTCTTCTCGGTGCTAAGCGAATAACAAATTGGCGCTCACGTGAAGAAGGCTGTAGTCCAGCGGTCCCCAACCTTTTTTGCGCTACGGACCGGATTAATGTGTGGCGGATAAATACAACAAAATAAAATTATATGACCGGCATAAAAAACTGTATTTTCCAATTATAATAAAAACGTTAATCCACTGTGTTGTTTTTTGTTCATTTGGCTAGCGTGGGGGTTTGAATTTAGCATTAATGTATTATGTATTAGCCCCTTTAAGAAGGTAGCGGATGGAGGTAAGACATGTGACCGAGGCATCATGAAAAGCATCAAGAGTGAGTCATAGACAGATGTGGAGGAGAGAATCCGGTCATTTTCCAAAATAAAACATCGTTCAGAATCAGATAATAAATAACGGCCCAGGGGGTTGGGGACCACTGCGCTAGTCTACTTGCTTACCTCAGAAAAAATAAATAAATTAAACATTGTCCGGGTCTGAAGTAATTTTTTTTCCTAGCCTTTAAGCTTTAAATGGCTGCTGTAGTAGATGACATGGCAAAACAGAATAAGAGAATAAGAAGAGAAAAGAAGAGAAGAGAGAGATTTAATAAATTATGAGAATAAGCGAATAGCGTCCAGGCTGGGATTGCATGTGCTCATCGAGGTAAACAAGAGCAACTGGCGTTAAATAATCGGCTCAAGCTCAGTGGCTGTGCTAATAATCCTCCGGCTTAATCTTCAATTAACACTCATGCAAATCTGTGACAAGGAAACGGTCGTGTGCTTTTTTTTTTAAATTATTTATTCCCCCCCGAAAGAAACCTTCAGTAGTCTTGCAGAGGACTGCTGGCGAACTCGTCGAATGGTGGCGACGTAATCAAATCCTGAGTGGATTTGGCACTTAATGCTGCCTTTTCTTCCTGACATGGAGCACACCTTGAGCTTTCAAATAACACAAAACGAGAACGCGGGAGTCGTGTGGGAACGGCTAGTTTAATAAATCAGACGGCTGAACGCCTCGCCGAAAGACCCTCTGAGAGATTTTTTTTCCTGCTTTCTCCATCTATCTCTCTCATTAGTCTGCTTTTCGTCTGCCTTGTTTTTATGCAAATTTTCCATTCGCGAATAAGGAACGCTTGTGACTGGAAATGACTCTTTGTTAAAGTGTAAAAGTTAGCATATTGATCAGGAAAGATACGTTTCCGGAATTAATGGCGGCAAAGCGAGTTTTGAGCTAATACTTTGTACTTTAGTGTTGTAGCGGTGCAGAAGTTTACCACTGTGGTACATATTTGTAAGTAGAGATGCAGATTGTTTTTATACAGACAGATTGAAGGAAGGGTCCAGTCTGGAACACAGTCAAAATGTTTACACTGAGATGTTTGAATTGTGCTTAGCAGTTCTTATAGTTTTAGGATTGGGCTGAATTTGTATTATTTCTGTAAAAAGCTACACAGAAGCTAGATTGGTAAGTGCTTTTCAAACATGCCATTCCACATTTAATACCAATTTACATGCTGTTGTAATAACCTCCACTCTTCTGGGAAGATCCACTCGATTTTGGATTGTGGTTGTAGAGATTTGGGCTTATTCAGCTACAAGGGGGTTTAGTAAAGTCAGGTACTGATGTAGGTGAGATAAGGAGACCTTGAGTGCAATCAGCGTTTACATGCATCATGTTCAGTAGGGTTGAGGTCAGAATTCTATAGAAGGCCACTTTAGATCTTTCATTCCAACCAGCATAAACCATATCTGTGCACAGGGGTATTGTCTAGATGAAACAGTGAACAGTTTCCTTCTTCAAGTGAAGGGAAAATCTAATATTACTGCACCCAAAGACATCCTATACAATTGTGTGTTGCAACAGTTTTCAAATATTTTCATTCTGAAATCACAAAGGGGAAGGGAAAAAATGTTCCTCAAAAAAACTTCCTCAAGCGTGTTTGATAATGGTCAAGTTTTCCTGTTAAAAGCCTTAAAACATGTTGCATATTAGTCTTACTCACCATTTTCCACTGACATTGAAGATTCACTCTACAATACTAAGAAATTTGTCATAGGGAGTAAATGCAGGACTCAAAGTCCCAGAATGCAAAGTTTCACTGGTCAAACTGGAGTGGTGTTAGCATGAAAGTGGTAGATAGATGAGGAGCCAAAAGTGCAGGACAAACCAAAGGATTAAAGTGCTGCTGCATTGCAGTTTTCAGATAGAGATGATTCAAAGGCTAAATCTACAGCACTATCAGAAGGTATCTGAACCGCATTTTGGGTAGTGTAGGAATCGCATTATTATTGTATTGTAAAATACATCTTAAATCACATCAAAAGTTTAACAAACTTGTTTCAAATACTATACAAAATACATCACTGTAATTCACATATAAAGCCCAAGGCTACATATACATAAACCTACACACATTACAGCTGACCATAAACATGCTAATCATATATCACATTATCTAAGTTCCTTATTAGCATGTTTTAACAGGCCCTTATTGACTTCCCATCTAATTTTCCCCTCGGTTAATTTCCTGTAGCTGTTGTAAAAAGGCGATCCAATACGTTATTAGCTCACGTGTAACTCGATAGATGAGCCCATGGAGATCCAATTGCAATCTGATGCAATTTCCCTTTAAAAAACAGCAACAAAATGGTGGGTCATGCTGTGCGTGTAAAGAGCGTGTAAGGCAGCAGATTTGAGAGAAAACGAAGCAAGTCATTGATTAATTAATGGTTAAGCATTAATGGCATTAATCAATAAAATAAACAATTTAAAAAGTACTTAACGAGGAGTTAGAACATAGTAAATGTAGCATTGCATTCCACATTTAGTCCCAATTTGTTCTTATAATTTCCTAAATTGTTTTGGGAAGATGTTCCACTAGATTTTGGAGTGCGCTTATATATATTTGTGTTCATTATCCACAAGGGTGTTAGTAAAGGCAGGTACTGATGTAGGTGAGGAGGCCTGGGGTGCAGTCAGCGTTCACATTCATTCCAAAGGTGTTGGGATGAGATTAAAGCTCTATAGCAGGCCACTCAAGATCTTCCTATCCAAAGCATGTAAACCAGATCTTCAAGAAGCTCACTTTGTGCACAGGGGCATCGCCATGCTGGAACAGGTTTGGGTTTCCAAGTTCAAGTAAATGCAATTTATAGCACATCTAAAGACATCCTGTACATTTGTGTGCCTCCAGCTTTGTGGTAACAGTTTGGAAAAGAACCACATATAGCAGGAAAGATCAGGTGACCCAATACTTTTGGAAATATAGTGTACTTTATATATATAGGCCTCTCATTATATACTCTAACAGGTACATTGGGGCATGATCATGCAGGTTTGGTCTCCTAGTTCAAGTGAAGAGAACCACATATGGCTGTAAATTTCAACTTGACTAATGCTAGCCAGTTAGCAATATGGTTGGCAGGCTGCAAGTCATTACTGAGCTTCCTAAAAGCATTTGATGATGTTGCTTGCTATCTAGCAGAGTGAACATTACATTAAACTACCTACTGTACTGTTGAGGAGCATCTCAACTGGAGTGTAAAAGGAGGCTCTACATAGGACTTTCACAGCTGGATTTTAGGAATCTGACCGATTATTAGGAAACAAGTGAATTCATGGACCAAGCAATGCTTGCACCCTAATGATTGCTTGCAGTAATTTCTTCCTTGGTCATTTAACAACTGGCAGAAGATTCATGAGAGCAAAAAAATAGAATAAAATAAAAGCTTTTAGCATCATTGTGCTTTTTATCTTTTTTTTTTTTTTTACAAGCAAAAAGTCAGGCTAATTAGTTGCCAAGGCAACAAATAGAAAGAACAGGAAATAGTGACCATGTAAGAAAAGTGGGGAAGGGGAATAAGGGATAAAATGTACATTACAATAATAATTATTTTAAAATATCTATGCTCAGGTCATACATATACAGGATTTTGGATGTCGAAGAATATTTCTGGATGTTCTATGAATCCCGACATAATCGTAGCTGCAAGCAGAGTAAAGTGACATGCAACAAATTTGAATCAGGGCAGCCATTCTTGGAAACGTCCCTGAGGCATCTCGATGAGAATATTTAGGAAGATGAATTTGTTGTGCAAAAAAAGGCTCTTAAACAAAGTAGCAGGAGATCATCTTGCCACTCTTTGGCAAATTAGCATAAGTTCATAACTAAGATTTACACAGAACTTACTTGAACTTCTCCGAAATGTGGCTTGCAAAAACAATCCTTCAAACCAGATAGCCCCAAGAGACTGGATATTTTTTTACAACTTTCGCTCCACTAGCCTACTTTGGAGCGAAAATGCGTCCAAATTCCCGACAGCACTCGAAAGAAACTCACTCCAGCGTCCCTATCCCGCTTTTTCCCTCCACTTAAAATATGCTGCACCCTTTTCTATCCATCCACTCTGTCAAATCCTCGTAATAAACGTCAACTCGCCCCATCCAGCCTCGTTAGCGAAGTGCTGTAGCTCGTTTCGGAGCTAAATGACACTACGTCTACTCAACATTATTCATTTTGGCAACGTTTCACGCCGGCCACAGTCCAAACATTTCGATCGAGCAGCTAAATAAACCATCAATTAGGCCTATTGAGTTGAAATAAACTCATTTGATCAAACATGCTAACAGTGATTGAGAGGCAGCAGACGTTAATTAGCGCCATCGCGCTGGGAGCGGCGCAGGTTTATTATTAGTAACGGGAGCACATAAGGCTCAGCTGTTCTTTTTAGTGTCCTACTGGGTGGCTCCGACTTGACATTTGAACTCTTCTGTCTGTTTTGTGGGTCTGCCCACAGCTGGACGCACGTACGAGGGAGAGTTTCTGGACATCACAGAGATCAAACGGCATCAGGCTGAAGAGTTCGTGTGCATCACGAACAACGGCGTGGCACCACCGGATACACACCACGTCAAGGTCACAGTGAATTGTGAGTGGTTTCATACACACACACACACACACACACAAACCTGAACTAATTTTGCAGCAATCGGAAACCCTGTTTATTGTCACACTGTCCACTTTTGCATCATCATATCAGCTTTGTTTTCTAAAAATACGATTCAGCCAAAATAAGCTACGTAGTAAACAGTTGTTTAGGCTACATAGGAGTCCATTAACAGATAAAACACAAACAGAACAGGCATCTCTTTAATTCAGTGATATAGCAATGGATTTCGTCTCAACAGCAGGAAAGCTGGTCTATTATCAGCTCTTTCCCGGGGTGAACAAATCGTCAATTCATTAGCCAACCTACTAGGCCAGTCCCGGCTCTAATGTGCTGCCCAGCCCCATGCTACGCTTGCATGGGAATTCCATTAACTAGGTTAAAAAAAGCAACTAATGAAATTGAACTCAAAACTATAATGACATGCAGACTATGAAAAGCAAATGAGTTGCCTAAGCAAAACATCTTGCATTATATTAAGCGTTAAAGACGTTACTGGAGACTTGTTAGTGGTCGTAGTTGAGATTAAGAACCTTGTTCAAGGGCCCAGCAGGGGGAGCTTTGCTGTGTTTGAACTCAAGACTTTGAAATCAAACATCCATAAGTATCAGCATTATCACATTATCACAAGCCTGAAAGCTCTTCAAAACTAGGAAACCATTTACCGTTCTTCCTCCAGATCCCCCCATGATCACAGACATAAAGAACATGCCAGCTCAAGTTGGGAAGCCGGCCATCTTGCGCTGTGAGGCTATGGCTGTCCCAATGGCAGCCTTTGAGTGGTACAGGGACGACCGGAGGTAAGTATTTTACTTTGCCTGTTTATGTAACCAGCTGCTACCATAATTCAACTGGAATCTCTTGACAAATTTGACATATATTTTCTCCAATAATCTCCAATCTATTTGAGTTGGATCTCTATTTATTTTATATTTAAACAATATTATTGTATGTGTGTGTTGGCATTGAAGAGATAGAGGGTACGGGACAGTGACTAGCACTTTGTCTTTGGGATCTACAGCACCAGTCATTTTTCATTTCTTTGCTTATCACTTTTAGGTGCACAGGGCTTCTATTGGGGTTTTTTTGCCACTGACTGTCAAAGTAGCTCTCCAGTGCCGCCTACGAAATTGAAGAACTGAAGGAATTATTATGGTTTTCCCCCTGAAATATTTCTTTCACATATGCTGCCAGTCATGCTGAACCTTTGCACTTTTGAAAGACACTAGATTTTTTGGCAGTTTTATTTATTTATTTATAGGTGTAGATTTGTTCTCCATGTTAAAATCAGACTTTCTTTGACCATTGAATGGATTTTATTCACAATAGAAACATTTAATGTTGAAAATGTCGAACATGTACAAGTACGGCAAATCTCAGCAACACTGTGGAATAGAGTAACATTACATTTAGTGCAAACTGCAGTACTGCTGGAAGAGGTAGATCTTCAGCTGTTGTTTGCTTGTGACCCAGCTGTCCTGACATCAAGTGAAAGGTGGGTCGAACAAAGAAGAGTCACAAATCATGCCTACTTTGAGAGATGGTGAGACCAGTCAAGCAGTGATTGAGGATAAAGAGTGCTGAGTAAAATGAGTGCTGTGATAGAGGGGCACGGGTTCGTTTTTGGCTTTGTAGGTAAACGTGTTTCAAATCGGATATGAATCGCTACAGGAATCCTGTGAAGGGCGTAGCAGTGGGTAATGTGGAAAGCTAATCACTTTTGAACCATTTGACTGATTATTACAACATATGCTGCATCCTCCAACTAAAATCTTTTGATCAACCTTGTGTGTTTTAATAGGGGGCATTACCGTCCCTTTTTCAGTTAGTAAACATGGTGACATTTTTGTGGGCAGAGCTTAGGTAGAAGCAGAAAGATGTCCCTGACCACTTCATGAACGTTTTGTTAGTGTTTTTACACAATGACTGGACAAAATCTGATTTTATTTAACCATGTAAGGTCAAATAAAAACTGTCCAGGACAACGAATGTGATTTAAAACTTTAATGGATAAAACTATATTAGGGCGAACAACGATTCGGCACCGCAGTCGATGTAGATGAATACACCTGACGCACCTGGGTGTTGATGGTTACCCATGAAGAAGTATATATGCTTCTAATTCAGTAGGCAATTGGAAAAGTGAGAAGCTCATATCAGCTTACTATCTCCCTCGTGATCCTTGTGTTTGGCTAATAATAGTCGCAAATGTTAGCAAATGCAAATACTTCAACACACACCTAACACATAACATGGGCCTATTTTTGTTTCACAATTTCTGATTAGGTGGGCATGCACGAGAATTTTTATGAGAAACATTTGTGTTCCTTGTGTAGCTGACTCCGTGCTGGTTAGTACTGCCTGCCTCCAGTCTTCCTTTTGTTTTTGCCTCCAGCTAGCGCCATGACTGACATTGTTTTTATTTGTTTACTGGGTGGTGCTTCAATTTTAAAAATGTAAGTAGCCTCATTGATGCACGTGGGGAGCGAAGGCTGGTCTGTGTTGTCCGATCCAACAGACGAGCTCCTGTAGCTCATATTGCTGAAGAAGTTAATACTGTTAATGCTCGACGGGTCAAAACGGGGACCAACACAATATTAGGCAGTTTTTTTAAACTGAGACAATAGACAGTATTTTAAATTAGAATGAAGGTAAAACAAGAATGTACATTTCTATGCGCTCTCACTTGTGTTTTTTTTTTGGCAGACTGTCAGCAAGCGACAACGCGGTGCAGATTAAAACCGAAAAGACGCGTTCCCTGCTGCTCTTCACCAACGTCACTGAGAAACACTTCGGCAACTACACCTGCTTCGCCTCCAACCGCCTAGGGGCCACTAACGCCAGCATGCTTCTCTTCAGTGAGTACACACAGACACCTGCTTGCGCATACCCTCGAATTTCCAACTCCACAATGGTGCAGTATCAAGAGTGCATAAATACCCCTGGGGAAAACAAGAAGCATGTATGCTGTTGTGTTCTGAGGGATCTTCCAGTGCTCACTTAGTACCGTGTTTCACACAAAGGCACAGGCTTTAATATTACTTCTGGACATTTTTTAGTGATTTAAAGAAAGAAATCGCTGCCTGTTGTTTTGTCCCCAGGTTCTTTTTAAGCCCTCATTTTTTTTTTTCGTCTTGGCATTTCCTTTTTGCCCGCTTATTTCTCCCGATCCCGCCATTCGTTGGGCCGTTATACACTCTGTCGTTTATCGTCTTCCCATTTTCGCTCTCCGTTCTGTCCTGCTCTGCCACAAAGCCATGATTTCTCTCCCTCCATCCTTCTCTCTCTCATTCTGCTCCTCGCATTACCGCCCCCAGTGAGTGATTTCCCTCGCTCCCTCCTTCGCTCCTGCCACACTACTGCACATTACCATCGTAAGTGAGTCCTCCATCTCTCGCCCTGTTTCTTTCCCCTTTCTCTCTCTCTCTCTCTCTCTCTCTCTCTCTCTCTCTCCTATTATCTCCAGAGTTTCACCTCGGTGAGTCACTCGCTGTCATTCTCATACATCTTTCGGCTGATTCGTGCCGCCGCTTCCGCCCTCAGCTCTACCTTTTAGCTCCTCATCTTCAAATCCTTCATTTTTAAAGAAATAAGAACCAAGACTTTCACAAAGAAAGATTTAATAAAAAAAGAAAAAAATCTTCTCATGACAGAAAAGATTAAGAGCAGTTATGTTGAACAAGCAGCCAAATGGAGAGACGGTGGAATTAGAAATTCACTGAGTTTTAATTTTTCTGAAAAGAAATGGAAGTTAAATCAGTTAGCTACATTGCTACAGTAGCTATAATAACTTTCTAAAAAGTATACTATTATATAAATATACATTACATGCCCCTTGACAATGGAAATATTAAACCTGAAGCCATAAATACAGAAAATAAAAAGATGCTAGTTACTTGTTTATCTGTGCTAGCATGGCAAGAGGAAACTAGCGCAGTGATTTTGCTAGTTTGCTATCTGTTGCTTTTTTGTTTCTTAGTTTCACAGAAATATTTATATATATTTTCAATCAAGAAAGTGTATAAATGCTAACTGTTTTGCTAATATTTGATTGTGGACATTCATCCACAAGGGTGTTGGTAAAATCAGGTACTGATGTAGGTGAGGTGAGGAGGCCTGGGGTGCAGTCAGTATTCACATTCATCTCAAAGATGTTCAGTAGGGTTGAGGTCAGAGCTCTATAGCAGGCCACTCAAGATCTTTTACTACAATCCATGTATATCTTCATGGAGTTGGCTTTGTGCACAAGAGGCATTCTCATGCAGGAACAGGTTTGGGTCTCCTAGCTAAAGGGAAGGGAAAATAAAAAGAATTCTACCACATCTACAACACATGGCTGGAGAAATCAAGTGTCTTAATAATTTTGTCTATATAGTCTATCAGTTTAATCGCACATTACATGCACATAATGATAATAATAAGCTTGTTTTCCAAGGCAGTGACTTGTGCTGTATCTCAAAAGTGTAATGTTGTTCCAAATAAATGATCAACATCTAGTCATCTCTCTCCCTCTCCCCCTTCCCAGCTCTTCTGTCACGTTCACATCCCTTCCTGTCTCTTGCAGGGCCGGGGGCAGTGTATGGCGGAAGCGTGTCGCTAAGCGCCTGCCTATCGGGACTCGTCTTCTGGCTCAGCCTCTCCATCTCCGTCCTGCTGAAGGTCTAAAACGTCACCCCGCTTCGGAAAAGGAGTCTTTAAATGACGAACCCATCACTGTGAATAAAAAAAAGAATTATGCATTAACCCAGGAGCCATCTCTTTGCATCTTATAATCAAAATCCTCCTCCCTATCACCCACCTCCCCGTTCCCCTCCACCCCACTCATCCCATTCACACCAGTCTTTGGTACCCACTGGCCACTGCCTATACCACTTCTCCAGCGAAGGTCACTTTTCGATGTTCATAGCTGTTGTGGTGATGATTGTGAAAAAAAAAAAAAAGATCAAAAAAGATAAAAAAAGAAAAAAGATAAAAAGGTGTGAAGGTGCCGAGCAGAGCGCGTCGTTGTGTCAGTGTGCACGTGCTGGATCATGGCTGTATATTTGTGAATGCTGTCACATTAATGGTGTTAATGGGGAATGTGATATGTGATATATATTTGATGATGATGATGATGATGATGATGATGATGATCATGGTTAGGTAACCTTGTTAACAAGCCGTGGCAGTTCACCAGCAGGCCGCGCCTCAGTGGCCTTCGCTCTCTCGGATTTCTGAGCAGCAGAAAATTGTTTTTTTTTTTCTGTGAATGATGTCAAATCTCATGTGTGCTCAAGGGTCAACATTAGCATCGAAAGGGGGTGGAGGGGAAAACTCTTTTCGTCCCTATTCGTTTTTGCATTCGCTGGAGGTCTTGACCCAGGGCAAAGCATGTGACCCCAGTCTGGCCTTTTCAGTCCTTCCTCGGTCTCATCGCATTACTGCATCATGACCTTTCACCCCTTAGTGTAAATATATATGCAGCAGAGGCCACCCTATGATTCCACGCATCTGATTTACAGACTACATTTTCCATTTAGCCTCTCTGTTTCAGGCTTTGTTGGCTTGGAGGTTATGTTTCTAGTGTCTTTCCCGAGTCCCGCCCGATCCCACCTACCACCACACCCCCACAAAGCCGTCGATCACCCTCCCTTGTCGCTTGTTGATAGCATGTACTGGTTAGAGCTGTTCCCGTTGTGCCGTCCATCCAAGCCCGAGTTCCTCTCTGTAAAACCCTGCACTGTGTACATTTAATCTGCAAGGTTAACTGCTAATTGCTTTTTTTTTTTTTTTTTTGGTGTTAATCATGATCACGACTATGATGATGATGATGATGATAACAATAATAATGTTAATATGTGAAATCGATATGACGATAATTACATGTGAGGAAAAAAAAAAGAAAAAAGAAAAAAACAATCCCAGAGTCATGTGTGCGAAAATATTTTGTACTCTGCTCTCAAAAATATATAAATATATATAAATAATAATTATAATAATATGTTTTTTTTTTTTAAGTGTTGTGCTCTATTTTGCCATGAGAAGCTTTTTAAAAACCATCGTGATGAGCTGGAGCGCAACAAAACGTTGCTTGACTAATTCAACGCGGGGAAAAAAAGGAGGGTTTTGTTGCGGCGCTTACGAAAAGGAGCGATCCTCACGGAATGGGAACAATCGGAGAAATATAAAATAATTTGTACCTGAGTGTGTATTCTGAGTTATTTTTTTTAAGGCTCTGTACTGTATCGAATGTATGCTAACATTTCTGCTGTCTCAGCCGTTTTTCGCTGTAACATTGTCAGCCATTCTTAAGAAACTCTTCGGCCTGTTCGAAAAAAAAAAAAAAACCCGACAAAAAAAACCCCTGTGTGCTCGCCCCCTTCGTTCGTTCCTTCCTGCCTCCAGCCGCTTTTTTCGAGAGGGAGCCAAATTAGTGGGAAAATAGAGACGTAATTAGCGAACGGATCGCTAAGCGAGGGCGCCGTCGCTCTTCTCCTCATCCCTCCATCTGCTGAGGAGCAGAGCTCATAAATCAAGCTCAATCCCGGCGCTGACAGGGACCCTCTTCAAGGACGACAGTGTCTCGGCGGTGACTAATTAACCGCCACTTAAAGGCGCGTAGCGAAGACGCCGCGACCGCGTGCTCGGCGGCGCATGGCTTAGCGCCGAGCACCGGTTTTCCGCACGCGCATGCCGTATGCAATCTTTTACAACCATGGACACGAAAGCAAGGTTAGGAGTCACGCAAGTGCTGTATATAGCATGTTTCGACATCGTCGTGTCCCCCCCATAGCTAATTTTTGTCAAGACCAGCAATAACCAAACTAAAACATAAATGTCGATGAGTATCTAATTGGCGTAATCTGTTAAGTGTTTACCCGGAGTGCCATGCTAATCTAATCCTGAAAGTGTTGTGTGATAAATTAATGTCATGTATGTGATGGAAAGAGCTCTGACAGAGGTGTTTAAAAGGTTGACTGGCCTATATGCGTCTCCATACCTGTTCCATCTCTCTCTTTTTTCTCTATTTCTCTTTTTCTTCAGCTCTCTCGCGATCTCTCGATCTATCAGACTATGTTTTTTTTTCTATGGTGTACAAATCTGTACTGTATAGCCACAAATGCAACACACACTTGCATGTTTCATGATTCCCCATCCTGAAGATTTTCTCGTTTTGGGTTCAAATTTGAAGCACAAAAATATAACCTGGTCCCAGTGCTTTTTTTTATTATTTCTTTTTTCCTCTGTATCTGTCAGTCTTCGTCCTTTTTCTTGTTCACGACTGCGCTGCCCGTGTAAAGCTCAGCGATCCATGGCGAACCTATCTGTGCTCATGTTTTCTCCTGAACAAATAAGTAAACAACAACAAAAAAATACGATAACAAGTATGTCATGTTTCTCAATGTGGGTTATATAAAAAAAAAAAAGCATGTCAATGTTTGTTATGGGTGGATTTTCCTTTCAAGAAAAATTATGAATATGAAAAGTCTATGTGTGTGTGTGTGTGGGTGTGGGTGTAGGTGTGTAGGTGGTAAAGACTGACTGTGATATCTGGAAGATTAAAGTGTTTGTTTGATATGCACCCCCTTTAGAAAAAAGTGTGTGTGTGTGTGTATGTGTGTATGTGTGTGTGTGTGTGTGTGTGTGTGTGTGTGTGTGTGTGTGTGTTTGGGGGTGGGGTGGGGGTGTTGGGGTGAACCTGGAGGTCTGGTTTTGGGAGGGTAAAAAGAGGCTTGTAGGGCAGGAAGAGGGAGATGGGCCGGAGCTGACCAGACTCTGAACTCTCCCTGTATACATGCGATTAACTGGAAGACACCAGCTACAAATCAGCTCTCGGATCAATTTTTTATAAAGGCGGATTGTGCGTATTGATTTTTTTCCCCCTGCCGCTTCGCTCTGCTGCTTGTGTCCACACATTCCGAATGTTCTTCAATGCAAATGTCCTGCTAGTGTCCGCTAAGACTGATGGATAGTGCATGCTTTAGTAAGAGGTCTCTAATTGATTCACAAACGCAGCGATTTTTTTTCTTTAGCCACGTGGATGCTCACAGCAGATACAATCAGGGTGAGGACGCATGTCCGATCCGGAGGCATTTGAGCCTAAACATGTCTAATCAATAGACACCTCAAATTAAATGCATCCACTCAATAGGCACCTGCGTTTTTTACCTGTCCAATCAGGAGGTACCTGAATTAACAACTGTCCAAACAAGAGGCACTTGAATTTACATTTGCCAAATCATGAGGCACCTGAATTAACACCTGTCCAAAAAGAAGGCATTTGCAATTACACCTGTCCAATCAGGAGGCACTTAAATCTACACCTGTCCAATCAGGAAGCACCTGAATTAACACTTGTACAATCAGGAGGCACTTGAATTCATACCTGTCCAAACAGGAGGCATTTGAATTTACATTTGTCCAATCAGAAGACACCTGAATATACACCTGTTCAAAAAGGAGGCACTTGAGTTTACACCTGTCCAATTAGAAGGCAGTTTAATTTACACCTGTCCAATTAGGATGCACTTGAGCATAGATTTGTTCATTTGGGCACCACTTTAGCCATGTTGTTCAATCAAGAGGTACCTGAGCTTGCACATGCCCAAATCAATAGACAGGTGAATTTAAAAGTGTCCAATTAACAGCCACCTGAATTGACACCTGACCAATTAGGAGGCACCTGAACATACAAGGGCCCAAGCAGGCACCATTGTAGCTAACGTCCAATCAGGAAGAATACAAATGTTTATTTCAATAGACACCTAAATTGACAATTTTCCAATCAGGAGGAATCTGAGAATTCAATCAAGCACCACTTTATATTGTAGGTGTCCAATCAGGAGGTGCTGAAACATGTCCAGTCAAAAGATACCTGAATTTACATCTGTCCAATCGGGAGCCATCTGAGCACACAAGTGTCCAATCAAGTCCTACTTTATCTTATATGTGTCCAAACAGTCACCAGAAGTTTCTGTAGAAAACAGTCTTAAGTTCTCTGAATGGAAGTTAAAGGACCTTTTAATAATGCTGATGTCACTATTTTACATTTCTTTTTATTGATTTATCAGCTATTTCCCTCCCAAATTGAATTTTTTTCATTCACTGAACTGAAGTTAGTTCAACCAAAAGCAGAAACAGATTTTTGGGAACAAAACTAAATCGTAATTATCCTTAACTGATAGTACAGAAACATTCATTAGAATCTATTACCATCTATTAACAAAATGAATTTCGATGTATTTAAAATCATTAAGCCTTGAAAAAAACAAACAAGTTTTCCTAATCTTCTATTTGATTATATTAGACCTGCATTCAGGCCCTAAAGAGAAAATAATGGACCACTTTGTTTGGGGTTTGGAGGACAACAGCGAAACTGTTCAAATATGTTCAAACCTTCTACTCAGAACAGACCAAATTGATTTTTTGAGGCTTACAAGTGAGACAGGATTCAATTAAAGTAAAGTCCTTAGCAGCTGAGGGTTAAGAGTATTGCTTAAGGGCTTAATGGTGCCTTCCTGCCACTAATGGGATTCAAACTGACAACCTTCTGATCACAGATACAGGACTATAACCCTTAATCCAATATTAGGCAAAATGCATTATTTGTGATTTGACAGACAGGCAGACAGACAGACAGACAGACACAGTGGGGGAAATAATTATTTGATCCACTGCTGCTCCCCTTTACAAAGAAATGAACAGTCTAGAATATTTATGGTAGGTTTATTTTAACAGAGACAAAATATAAAAAGAATACAAATATATATATATATTAAAGAAAGGTTATAAATTAATTCGTATTTCATCAAGTGAAATAAGTATTTAATCCCGTACCGAAGTAGCAAGAATTCAGACTCCCACAGACCCTAATTAGTCCTGTCCCTTTAAGAAAGGACTCCTAATATCAACTCATTGTGTGTATAAAAGACACCAGTCACAGAATTAACCTCTTCCATTGAAACCTCTCCACCACCATGGGAAAGACCAAAGAGCTGTCAAAGGATGTCAGGGACAAGTTTGTAGACCTGCACAAGGCTGGAATGGGCTACAGGACCATCAGATTGTTACCTGCCTGTATGTTTTTGGTCATTGTCATGCTGGAAGACTATCCACAACCCCTTCTTCAGTGTTCTGGCTGAGGCGAGAAGGTTCTCCTCCAAGATTTTACAGTGCATGGCCCTGTGGTTCATGTAACCTTAGCAGAGAAACAGCCCCAAAGCAGAATGTTTCCTCCTCCATGTTTGACAGTGGGGACGGTGTTTTTAGAATCATATTCAGCATTTCTCCACCTCCAAACAAGGCAAGTTGATTTCATGGCAAATAGCTCAATTTTGGTATCATCTGACCACATTGCATTCTCCCAAGCCTTCTCTGAATCATTCAGGTGTTCTTAGGCAAACTTCAGATGAATCTGTTCATGTGCATTCTTGAGCAGAAGGACCATGGTGTGTTACCAATGGTTTTCTTGGTGTCTGTGGTACCAGTTTCCTTACCATCTTACATCTTCCTTACCCCATGAGCTGAGATTTTGCATGGAGCTCCAGAGCTTCGGCGATTGACTTATCTTGTATTTCTTTCATTTTCTAATTATATCGCAGTGGTCTCTTTTTCAACAAGCTTCTTGCTGATTGTCTTGTAGCCCATTCCAGCCTTGTGCAGGTCTACAATCTTGTCCTTGACATCCTTCGGCAGCTCTTTGGTCTTGCCCATGGTGGTGGAGAGGTTTGAATGGAAGAGGTTGATTCATATCACACATAACGGGTTGATATTAGGAGTTCTTTCTTAAAGCAACAGGACTAATTTGGGTGTGAGGGAGTCAGAATACTTGCTGGTTGGTAGGGGATTAAATACTTATTTCACTCGATTAAATACAAAATAAAAATGATGGTCTGTTCATTTCTTTGTAAGGGTATAAATTTAATCAGCGGGGAATCAAATAATTATTTCCCCCAATTTATATAGATACATTAATTACATTATTGATTATATGAGCTAAAATATTGGGACACCTGAATTTCCCACCCATATGTGGTTCTTCTTTAAACTTTTACCACAAAGTTATGGGCACACAACTGTATAGGACGTCTTTGGATGCTGTAGCATTCAATTTTCTATTCATTTAAAATAGGAGACCCAAACCTGATCCAGCATAACAATACCCCCTGTGCACAAAGCCAGCTTTTTGCACTCCATTGGTTGAAGTGGAAGATCTTGAGTGGCCTGCTATAGAGCTCTGACCTCAACCCTATTGAGCACCTTCGGGATGAATTGGAATGCTGACTGCACCCCAAGCCTCCTCACCTCACCTACATCAGTACTTGATTTTTCTAACACACTTATGGCTGAATGAGCACAAATCTTCACAAAACTCTAGTGGAACATCTTCCCAGAACCGTTTTATTACAGCAAATGTGGATTAAATGTGGAAATGGATGTTCAAAAAGCATGTAAAAATCCTATGGACAGGTGTCCAGAAACCTCTGTTTATATCGATTAGGGGAGATGGTGTCTTTGTAGTGTAGTGTAGTGTAGTGTAGTGTAGTGTAGTGTAGTTTAGATAGATAGATAGATAGATAGATAGATAGATAGATAGATAGATAGATAGATAGATAGATAGATAGATAGATAGATAGATAGATAGATAGATATGAATAGAAATATAGTATTTCTTTTTAGCCCAATAATAGGCAGTTTTACTGTAATTGTATTTGTATTGCTTGCAATCTAATTTTCTGTAGGATTATGTATCAAAAATGGTCAGCCATCAAACAAGTCGATTATTAATGTAAAGACACAAATAGTTTCGCTTTGAGGAAGACAGCAGGGTGTATGGATACCGTGTATCTTGAAGTAAAGATGAGATCTCTGTGACACAACAAAAGAAGCAAGTTTTTGTTGAAAGTAGCATAATTCACATTCTTTTCAGAGATAAGAGTGTTTCTTGCTGTAAGCAGTTTAGAAAATGAACAAAAAGGATTTTTATAAAATATAAAGAAGGAAAAACAAATGAAGAATACTTTGAGAAATTAGATAGATAGATAGATAGATAGATAGATAGATAGATAGATAGATAGATAGATAGATAGATAGATAGATAGATAGATTGATCTATCGATCGATCGATCGATCATTTAAAAGCAATACTTGGGTCAAAATTTCAATGTACACATTTTGCTAATTAGCCCAGATGGAATCAATCAGCCAGGGTATCTTCAATGTCTTCTTAGTATCATGTATTTAGCAAGTAATAAAGCAAAATTGTTATGATGGAATCAATAGAATATTCTATTCCATATATAACCTACTATACCATTCATTACCTAGCACACCGAAGTCCAGCTGCAGATCCAGCAGTGTATTTCTGTGGCTCTAATTGAGACCTCAGAAATACTGAGAAGCAGCCAATCAGTGTGCGGAAAAAACGAACAAAAGATGATGTGGCTCATTTCAGCCAATCACATACAGCTTTATGAAAAAGGTTTAGTTGAAGTCTGTTCATCAAGAAAGTCTGTTTTGACAGACTTTCATAGATTTGTAGTTTCACATCCCATCTCTGGTCTGATTAGGGAATTGTCAGTGTGGGTTGTTAAAAAAAGAAAGAAACAAAAACAAAGCAAAATGTATCTCTAAATTGCTTAAAGATGAGATGAACTGTTTTTCTCCATTCTGTACTTATATCTACGCTTTTAGATCTATTGATAATTAAACTTTGTAACGAAACCAAACTTTTGCATTATGATTAGAACCACAATCAAAAACTAGAAGGTTGTCATCATTCGGTCATGTTGCATTCATGAGAAACAAAATGAGCTAAATTGTTGTTTACACACATACTGTAATATGATGAGGACTTGAACTTACCAACATTAGTGCATAAAAAGTCTTCACAATGATACACTGGCACATGGGGTTTACATAGGCATTAGGAACTAATCAAGGACTGACATAATATAGGTGAACACACACAGGTAGCAAAGCAATAACAGGGGAGTGTACGCAGTGCAGTGTACACATATTCGGGCCTCACATCGGGGGCAACATTTCATGTAGTTTATTCTTGTATGTACCTCTTTTTTGGGAGGGGGTCACCAATCATGTTGTTGCATACCCCTCAGCAAATGTACAGTTGCACCCCTGAGTGGAATTGGACCAATAAGCTGGGGTACTAATTACCCCAACTACCACAATGGGTAAAAAAGTGTACGTTTTTATCTTAATTTAATGTTTAATTATCCTGCAATGAAAAAGACTTTGTGTGTATAAGGTTTTGATGTGTCATGTGCCATCTGCCAGTCATGTACAGCCATATTGATAATGTTCAGCTAATTATCCAAACATAATTCAGTCTGTGTTTTAACCAGACGTGGCTAAGGCCGTGTGTTCTCCTCAAAGCAGGAGGTGTTTCGAAGCAACACCGCTGTGTACAAACAAGCCTGTCACTCTGAATGTCAACTGAGCGTGTCGCTCGCCCACTGATTTCCTTCAGTCACACAGGCTGTAGCTTGGCGCTTTGGCAGTGTTTGGATCGAATAGGCTTGATGTAACGTCAGAGTTTGTAGGTGTTAACAGGGACCGGGGTTGGTCAGTGAGTCAAGCCCATCTTCCTCTCTCTGTGCCCTTTTGCCTCATCGGCTTCTTGTGCTCTGCTTGTCCTCCTCCCCTCTCCTCTGGATATCAGATTAATCTAGCAAACACTTCCAGATCTCCATTGTGGTCTTTCTGTAGTTTTAATGTGTGCGCGTGTGTGTGTGTGTGTGTGTGTGTGTGTGTGTGTGTGTGTGTGTGTGTGCTTGAGCATGTGCATAAAAACATGTGAGGTTGTGCGTTCTCTGACCTTGATTGATCATGACCTACTTCACATTCCAGTTTTCTACAAAGTTCAGTGTATTCTCTGCAACATCACCGAAAAAAAAGAAGGAAAATCCAGAGCATTGTCTTCCACCTCAACGATTCCTGTGATGTGTTTTAGATATTGTTTGTTTTTTGGTCATTTATTTTTTTATTGTGTCTGGGTTTCTGTTTTTTTTTTTTTTTTTTCAAAGTCCATAAAGAAGAGAACAAAGTGAAGGAATTAAACAGAAGGGGAGAAAATAAAACTGAATTTTGTTTTTAACAGAAACTGACACGTGCCTTCATTGTTTTCCCCTCATGCTAGTCTGTTGTGGTTACTCAAAGACAGGAAGAGTGGCGCTTAGGCAAGAGGCAGTTGCTTCAGAAACAATTTCACGGTTGCAGATGGTCACTTATTTGCTTTGACAACGAAGTGTGCCGCTTTGTGTGCCGCATGTTTAAAGAGTGAGAGAAATGAGGACCCTGGCAAGGAGAGTGAGAGGCTGTGGATATTTCAAATCGCAAACACTGAGCCTTCAGGACTCTCCAGTGAGATTCAAAGGGAAGAGAGAGCATTTAGTTCTAATATAAATCCACATTTTAGAAATATACACTATATGGCAAAGTTGTGGCCACTTTTAGCAGACCATAGGATTCATATGTGATTTTTTAACATCCTATTCCACATTAAGTATCCATTTTCTGTTACAATAATGTCCACATTTCTGGGAAGATGTTCCACTAGATTTTGGAGTGTTTGTAAAATCAGGTATTGATGTAGATGATTTGAGGAGGTGTTAATAAGGTTGAGGTCTATAGTAGGCCACTCAAAATCTCGACCCCCCCGAAAATGTCGAAACCATTAGTCAACTTGTGAATGATGATCGTCGGAGATCAACCAACATGATGTCACTCGCCAGATTTTCCAAAGATGCACATCCGGCTCGAAGGTTCCCATTTTGACACGATTGCGGAGATCCAGCATGGTGCTTGAAGCGTCTCAAAACTAAAACTTCCAGTACGTATTCCAGAAGTGGCAGGAACTCTGGAAACGCTGTATTGCTGTGCAAGGGGAATATTTTGAAAGTGACAGTGTGTAAACGTAGATAAATAAAGTACTTTCTTGTAAACAGATCTAGTCTTTGAACTTTTTGATACCATCTCATATGGCTAGAAAAGTCAGGGGTTCCAATACTTATGTGCATATGAGGTATATTATTATTGTTTTTAAAAGCTTTCTTTTATGAGGGTTCCAGTAAGAATCCATCAAATCCGTAGCTTTTAAATTAAACACTAACATAATGTTTTGCATCATAAATAATTCCCTATATATTTATCCTTAATGAGCAAGCCAATAAAGATGGTGGTGTGGAAAATATCATTCTTGATTGTATGAGGAAGAAACTAGACTAACCCATACTCATCTGTATGACACTGAATGGTCATTTATTATACCTTCATCATTCCCTAAAAGACACTTGAGTGCAAATTTGTAAATGTCAATTGTATCCCTGAGCAATATGTTTACAGTCCAAATCCTTCTTCATGGTTTTTGAGTCTAAGCCTCCGCAGTAACCTCCTGGATTTTTTTTCATGTGGAACCAAACCTCAGCTGCAGTGTGGTTTCCAACTGATAAAATGCCACCAAGGATGGATAATCTATTCATACATCTTCAGTAACCTCTTTATCCTGGTCAGGGTTGAGGTAAAACAAAACAAAAACTATAATGAATGAATATCCTGCTCTCAACAAGGATGGAGTTCCCTTTCGAGTTGGGTTCCCCTCAAGGTAGTTTTTCCTTGCCATTGTTGCCTCTGGCTCATTCATTGGGGGCAGTGGATATTATTAATCTATTTATTACAGAAAAGCTCCTTTGTGATAAGGTTTATTGTTTAAAAATTTTGTTGGTTTTCATATTGCATTGATCTAGCCTACCCCAGGAACCTTCCAAGCATGATTTTGGTGGTTAAGTGGTTAAGGCGCTGGATTACTAATCGAAAGGTCGGGGGTTCAAGCCCCGGTATCGCCAAGCTGCCACTCTTGGGCCCTTGAACAAGGCCCTTAACCCCTTTGTGCTCCAGGGGCACCGTATCATGGCTGACCCTGCGCTCTGACAGCAGTTTCCAACCAAACTGGTATATGCGAAGAACAAATTTCACTGTGCTATAATGTATATGTGACAAATAAAGGCTATTCTATTCTATTCTTGTGATAACATAACTAGTAAGCTACCACTTCCTTCATGACTAATGTAATACAGAGTGAGTGAGACTTCAGGCCACGTAACAAATGGTTTCTTGCATTTAACTTGTCATGCGACACTCAAGACATAAGCTTTCTGGTATTATTAACATCTAAACTACAATTTTACTGAAACTTATCAAAGTCAGTCAAGCAAAAGCACAATTTGTTAGATTTTAATTCTTCTTTGGAAACCATTACATAACATTGTAGTAATGTTTTGTTTTGAATAACAAAGTCATCACAGAAAAAATCACAAAAAAAAATTATTTTGCAAATCGACAGGAAACGTGGAATGCAACAAAAAAATTGTGTACAGATGCTCCCCACCTTATGAACAAGTTACGTTCTAAACAACCATTTGTACCATGGATTTCTTTCGTGAATTGTTACTGTGTTTGTTATTGACTACGCATATCTCCTAATGATGTAAGAGCTTTAAATACTATCAAATAAACAATAAAATATACTAAAACAAAATAATCTAAATACTGTATACAATACATTGTATGAAGTAATAAAAAATAATACAAATCAATTAAAAAAGCATTCATTGTCCGGGGTCCAGTGCGCATCATGTAGACTTGTTACCGTCGACGACTAGCTAGCGGCGGCTCTCCTTCGTTTTGAATTTTTTCAACTGCGAACAAATTTTTTTGAGCACAGGTTTGTTCGTATTTGATAAAGTTTGTAAAGGGAATGTTCGTAAAGTGGGGAGCATCTGTATTGCAAAATATGTAATAACAAAAATCTAGGTTTTTAAATATAGTTACAGTTTTGTACCCCAGTGATCATCCCAGGTTAGTGCAAAGTTCCAGAGCAATACAAATTGGGTAAAGGTTACCAGAACTTTCTCTGAACCATTGCAGGTTGTGACAAGTTATGGAAACATCAAGGAAAGGTTTTTTTGAAAAATACAAGCTAGACAATGAATCAGGTTTAAGGTGTGACTTAAATACTAGGTCTCATAAACAAAAAGAGTGACACGTGCAAACAAGCAATCACTGGAGTGCAGTGGTTGATAGTAAACTGCAGAATTTAGTGCTAAATCCGGACAAATTTTAGCACAAACAGGATATAATTTGGCAGTGATCATTTCTTCTTCAAAGATTATTTCTGGCTTCCAGCTAAGGGATATAAAGCTAAAATACTATACTAAACTGCAGTCCTATAAGTACTCAAGCTACAGCAGGCTAATATGCACTTTATTATAACCCCAGATAATAATAATGTTTCCAGATTGTTCCCAGAAGCCGAAACTACAGCTTCGAACTCTATAATCCCATTACCATTAATGTCAATGTTTGCCAACAGTCATGACATGAATTTTTTCATTTGGAGAGATTAAAATATTTTTTTGGTCATTATGGTTTGTCATCGCACAGTCCAAGTTTTCAGATGGTGACCCAAATTCGCATCAACTCCGCTGAGCATTCGCTTTGAATCGAAAGGCCAGACTGCCAATTACGAACGTTCACATGGTGTGAATCTTGTCGGAATTGCAGGCATTTTTTTTTAATCAGTCCACACATTTCAGGGGGCCAAAAGTAATTGGCTGCTTTATTGTATCTTAGGACAGCTGGGTGTGGGTGTAGTTACGCTACTGAAAAAAGTCTCCAGGTGATTGTGGGTGTTTCTGTGTATCCATTTAAACAACACGAGGACCAAAGAAATGTGACATAATGTGGCAAAAACGGTTCGTACTTAGTAAAGGATCAAGTAAAAGGCTAGACCATTTAAACGCTAATCAGCACAGAGTTAGGACAGTTAGCAAGAATGACAAAATGTATATGATAGACATTCTTGTAAGGTTATTTCTAAGTAATTAGCTTTCCTTATTGCGCATTAGATGTCGAATGATAATTAATATCCAATGTACAATATAGACTTTCTGTTGAGTTTCCTTGCTAAATAGGACACGCTAAGCAAAGTCGCGTCACAAATTCTTCACTCTGTCTCTTTATAAAAATCATTTAGCGTTTCATTCCATGGGAAAGACAATAAAACGTGTTTAAAACACAATCCTCGTGCAATTAAACAGTTGGCTAACGCACCAAAAAAAAAAACCGCTCTGACCGGATTGACATGCTCTCCATTATGGTTTTTGTGGGTTTCTATGGCCTCTCTTTGCATGTGTGTGACTTTGGATTCGATTTTCGACAGAGCGCCAGGTTTCCATGCGTTCAGAATTCATTTATACGCTTTGACTAATACTACCGCTGTTTTGACCATGTGCCAGGAAGCCATGGAATAGCCAGGAATTTCGTTTCAATAGAGAATGAGAAAATAAAAATAAATATACAACAACTGCATGATCTGCACAATTAAATCGACAAGAGTGATGCATTAATGGATTTCTCATGGATGCTAGACCGTAGTAGGAGTGCGGATGGCATTTGGAATGTGTTATTTAACTCTTTTAAACATGGCAATCTTGGCATGTTAATAACTTCGTATTGCCAGGAGTAATGATGTTTTATCTTATAAAGCCTGAGTTACATTTCTGTTTGTTCTCCTGCTTTAAAATTCTGTCAGCTGTCTAATTGATATCGCTGAGATCAGAGTGTAGCAAGATATGAAAAACAGGAAAAAAAATGTATGATCATGATTAGATGATTCTGTACATATCAGCTGATCTGAAAAGTTAGCAGCTAATTGCACTCTAAAGCCATATTATCGTGCTAAGTATTTCTGTAGCTAGCTACACTATAATGGCAACAGTATTGGGTCACCTTTTCAATAGTCTGGTATGTGATTTTTGTTCATAAAGCACATTTGAAGTTGAAGTTTGAAGTTCACAAATTGTTAGCGCATCATGGTATACGGTCAACTCTCCTCGAGTCACACTGCTAAAGCGACATCGCCATGACTTACACAAAAACTTCCCTAGTTGGATTGTTCCTCCCTGCTGCCTCAGATAATCACCTTCCATCCCGGTTGAACAATCCACAAGTAAAGCACATGGCGTTGTATCTAATGAGCTAGTCTTTAAGAGGAATAAAGTGCAGTCGCATGTGTCCTCCCTCAGGATGCAGCTCATCCCTCCAATAATAGCTCGAGCCCGAGCAGAGACTGGTGACATTTCAGGTGCTGCTGTTCCATGATGTAGCTAGGAAACGTTCTAAAAACAACATCCTGACATCATATTTTGAGAAAGTCAAATGAAAAAAAGTGAGACATTTCGCTCGATGATCTCTGGGGATCCGAAAACACACGGACGAGCTTCAGGAGCGATAAGCGGAACGTGATCGTAGACATGCAAGACCTATTTAAAAATCCTGCCTTTGTATCTATTAGATGGGAAATAATTTTTGCTTTCTCTATCTGGGTTGAATGAGTGTGGGAGAAGGTGTTTTCATGAAGAAGGTGAAGATGAGCTGGGGGAATATGTTAGGTAGAGAAGATAATATAAAAATGTCTATGATGATTGGTTCATTTATCCTGGTCAAGGTCATGGTGGATCCAGGAGTCCATCCCAAGAAACAGTGTGAACTCTAAAGATGGATTATTAAAGCCTATAGCAATTAATTCATAGGGTTTTTTTTGTTTGTTTTTTTTATAAAAAAACACACAAAGGTCATACTTTTTATAAGTTTACATTTACACATGTTAATGTGGAATGGCAGTAAAACAAGTTACTTCCTGTTTTCACTAGCACTATAGCAGCTGTACAGATGATCCCTTTAGCAGCGTCTTTACTTTTTCCTCTTTCTTGAAAGATTTTTTATATAAAATTTTATCTTATCATGTAACTAAGAAGCAATAAAAAATAAAAAGACATTTTTATGCTTTACAAATGTGTCACAAAAACATCCATAACAATGGATACTCCTTCTCTGAATATAAAATAAATTAATAAAAAATACTTCACAATATCAACTACTATTAATATTTAATAATAATCGATTAGAGATTTAATTACAAGCAGAACTCCTCTAAGAGCAGCTGTCATTGAAAACAAATCAACCCCTTCTGACCATTTAGATTCACTGAATTAAGAATTCAAAAAATTATAACAAAAATAATGAGTTTTAATTTAAATCCAAATTTAAATAGAAATTAAAATGAATTTTATAGTGCTTTTAACAATGGATGTAATAATTATTAAACAAAAATGTAATATAAATAAATTCTGGGGTGATTGTTGTGGGAAAAAAACTCCTTAGATGGTATGAGGAATAGAGGAACCAGACTCAAAAAGGGAACTCAACCTTATTTAGGTGACACCAAGAGTGTGATTATAAATGATTGTAAATTTTTATACAGTCAGATAAAGTTATAGAACTGGGAGCAACTAAATTCGCTAAATATCTGAGATCATTATGGATTCAACACCAACTCCTTCATGCCAGAGCCTTTAAATGTTTAATGATGTAAAAACAGAATATGTAGAATGTTATGTTAAAAGTCTTGATTAAGCAGTTGTTTATCCTCAAAGTCTAAGGTCTAAAATCTTCATGAAGTAGAATCCAACTGGAGCTGGAACATCTCTAGATGGCTCAGAATCCTTGCAGCATCGGTATCTTCTCTTTGAAGGTCGGAAATCTTCATCAGAAGGAACACAATGGCAGCTGGTACTTGGATTAAGATGCCTTAATCATCTCGTCAAGACCCTCACTGATGTAATGAACATGTTGATTTTTTTAACCAATCTAGAAATAGTTCTTAAGGTTGCAACCATTATTGAGATCATTTCTGAGCAAAGACAGTGGCTGTTATGCATGCTCTTGCCTGAGGTTTTTTTTTTTAATCTTCAATCCGAAGCGCATTTGCTCTCTCTGCTGGTATTGACGGGTAAAGAGAGGAAAGCTTCTGGGCCTCCGGTTGAGGAAAATGCGGAGAGCATGTTTACATGTATGTGTTTGTGAAGATTCTCAGTGATGGTACGGCCAGGAAATATCTAGTGCCAACAGATTTCACTTGGAAGCAAACAAACACATGGACAGCTGTGCAGAGAGAATGGACTGAGGTCTAGACTGACTAACTAACTAAAAAATCAAAATTCATTATAAACTACATAATGACAAAAAGGTGGGCACTAACGAAATACAAATACTTAGTTTCTTTACTTAGGTACATTTTTCTGGTATTAGTACTTTAAAATTTTTCTTGTAACTTTTAATCATGATCAATAGTTTTTCTTCGCATTGCGCATTTCTAGTTATTGCATCGTTTTTTCAATCTACCACTGGTGTACCACTTCCTGGCTCTCACACACCACAGATTTAGTCTAATTTACAAAGCTCACAATGTGCATGGCAGAAGGTAGTAAAAAGTCTGGGGTTCATGTGGATGAGACAGAGGGAGTCAGTGATGTAAACATGACTGAGAACAGAGACATTCCTTATCATCATCATCATCATCATCATCATCTTTTCTCTGCTTGTGTTCTATATGGTGGATGTTCAGTCTGGAAACATTCACTGGACAACAAAGGGTTAAATTATTTTGTATTAATATATTAATATGATGTGAGGTTCAGTTTCCAGCATGACACTAAAGGTAGTAATAATGGCTACTTTTTACTGAAGTACGTCAGAGCCCAAACTTCTTTACGTTAAATTGAATGAAAAACTTCAGAACTTTAACTTTCACCCTTTTAAACATGAGACTCTGTACTTTTTGTGCTCTAGAACAGCGGTCCCCAACCTTTTTTTGCGCCACAGACCGGATTAATTTCGGACAATATTTTCACGGACCGGCCTTTAAGGTGTGGCGTATAAATACAACTAAATAAAATGATACGATCGCCATAAAAATAGAATTTTCTAAATATAATAATAGACGTGAATCCTTTGTTTTTTGTTCATTTTGCTCGCTTGGGGGTTTGAATTTAGCGGTAATGTATTATGTGTTAGCGGCCGGAGCCCCTTTAAGAAGGTAATGCATCAAGAGTGAGTCATAGACAGATGTGGCGGAGGGAATCCGGTAATTTTCCAAAATAAAACATCGTTCACAATCAGATAATAAATAAAATGGAAATAATAAGTTATATATTCTTTCTGTGCGGCCTGGCACCAATTGACCCGGGGGTTGGGGACCACTGCTTCAGAACATTTTCATATTTTTGTTTTGTTTTGTCAAAATTACGAGAAAATTAGGAAAGCAAGAATGCATGTCCTTTTAGGACTTTCTGAAGTTTCTAAAGTTTTATGAGAAATCATTTGTCAGAAAATGTATACAATATATAACAATTTTCAACACTTTTTATTTATTATACCAATCATTAAAAAAATGAATGGGCTCCTCCCCAGACTGTTACAAATGAACTACAGGTAGCCCCTCACTAGCTTTATAGATAGGGACCAGAAAAGTTTTCGTAAGTTGTTAATTCATAAGTCGAGACGTGTGAAACTTACGTGTCTCGGTCCCACAATGCATGCATGCCAGAAGTTCTTCTAATTCTTCCTTTGATTGCGGCATTGTCAAATCTGAAAAGCACGGATTTTAAAAGTTTTCTTGAATATATTTTGATTTCCTTTGTTTGTTTGTATTTTTGGGTGGCCATGGCCGTGTTTGTATCTCTGAAAATTCGTAAGTCGGCCGTTCATAGGTCGGGGGCTGATTGTATATGCAAACAAACCCAAAACAGGATTCAAGGTCAAGGTCAAAAACATTCAGTGGGTCAGACGACCAGCACACATAATGAATCAGCAGAGTTAAGGAGGGAAAGTCTAAACCAGGGACTTGAACACAGAAATAACTAGGCTTGGTACATCCTGAGAGCAAGAGCAAACAGAGCGTAAACTTCGCAAATTAATAAATGAGAGTGCTTTAAATACTCCTTTAAATGAGTGTGTGTGGGAATGAGTGTGAGGCTTGGGTTTTTGTAGGCCACACGGGTTGCTTGGAGTTAGAGTCCAGCTGAGACCTGACATTACTAAGACAAAATAGATTTATTTTTGGTCTAGTCTATGTGGGCTATTTAACCTGTGTGACGTTTGCCGTATTTATAGACGTCTTCATAAAGATATTTTCTGCCTCTGGTCGAATTTTCACCATGATGAAACTCTGGCTATTGGCGCTTCCGAAAAATTCAGGAAAGATGGATAATGTAGCATACCGCACTGTGTGTGGAGGCTAAATATTAGCGCCAAGTGTATTCCATTACGTTTGGAGTTTACCCCATGTGCAGGATCTCTAATGGGAAAACAGTGTTCGGAATTCAACAAACCACTCCATCTAAGCTTTACTCATGTTTATTCATGACTCTGCGATTTTTTTTTCCTGCCGAGAACACAGAGACTTACAAGGCAGTGAAGACTTGCTCCAGGCAATGTCAACCTCTATGCAAATGAAAAGCGTGCTCGGTGGTTAACCGCAGCCAACTTATTCATCAAAAAATTAACCATAATTTAACCCTGAGCTTGTTCTCAGTTAATCATTTTTAATTGCGCAAATGCGAGGCAGCCCCCAGATGTAATCGCAGGCTTGGCTTAGAGAGGAACCCGAACGCCTTATAAGCACTGTATACATCGAGCAAACACAACAATATTGCTTGATAGCAGAGGCCCTCATTGACCCTGTATGGTCCACTTAAAAAAAACTGTCTTTTATTACCTAGTGTGAGCGTTCAGGTGTGTTAAGAACCTTTGCTCTGGATTATTCTCATTGGACAAACCAAATGTAGCACAGTGTAGAAAAAACACATTGAAAATAAAAATTCTTAATATATGTGAATATTTCTCAAAGCTTTTGTATTTTCAGTTCTGATAATAAAGTATTGGTTCTATAATCCTAGCTTGTTGACCAAAATATCTGTTTGTAGGCGGTGCTAAAAATAAATTTTTCTGACAATAGTATTGGGACACCTACATTTTTTTTTACCATATGTGGTTCTTTCCCTAACTTTTACAACAAATTTGAAGGCACAGAAATGTATAAAATATGTACATGGATTACAGTGGAAGATTATGAGTGGCCCGCTATAGAGCTCTGATCTCAACCCTATTGAACACTTTTGGGATAAAGTGGAACGCTGACTGCTCCCTTCACACCCTACATCAGTACTTGACTTCACTAATGCCCTTGTGGCCGAATGAATAGAAATCGTCACAAGCGCACTCCAATATCTAGTGGAACAACTTTCCTGAAGAGTAATGTTACTATTAAATTAAATGGGAACTAAATGTGAAATGGGATGTTTAAAAGCACATAAAAGTCTAGTGGTGGACAGTAAGGAAATTAATTTGTTACTGTACTTTAGTAGCTTTTTTTGATTTTCTGTACTGTACTGAAGTTTTTCCATTTGGGAGACTTTTACTGTAACTTCACTACATTTTAAAGTCAAATATCTTTCATTTTACCCAACTACATATTGTGAAATCAGTCGTTTATTTTTAGTTATGAGTGAATAAAAACGTAAATGGTCAAAAACGCCAACCAGGCCCGCGTGTGTACCCTGTATTAAATTTGTTTTAATTGGCGCTTGGTTTATCTACTTATCACCAACATACGGTTCGGAATCAGTTCAACAGCAAGCAGAACATATCAAGAGGAATAAATTAATGAAATGAAAGAAACTCAAACTCGCCACAACATCCGTGGCCATATTTGTGCGACATTTCTTAAGTAGTTGTAAAGAAGGTTTTGGTTTCATGATCATTTTAAAAGACACCAATCAGTGTTTAAATAATTAATATTAATCTATTAATAGTGTGCTGAGAGTAGCATTAGAGTCCTTTCACATAAACTGAGCATTATGAGTCTTGTGACAAAAATCATAAAAGTAACATAATAAATCATAGTACTTTGGGTGCTTAAATACATTGGATGGGAAATACTTTTGTACATTTACTTAAGTAAAAGTTTAAAGGGAGCACTTTAAATTTTTCTGGAGTCATATTTACTGTGTGTATATCTCCTTTAATTCAAGTACATGGTTTGTGTGCTTCTTCCACCACTGTATAAATCTTATGGTCTATATATATTCTATTTTCTATATAAAGTATATGTATCATTATGTAATTGTTAAATGGTGTAGCTTTTTGTCAGACGAGTCTCTGGTGTCAGTGAGGTAAAGCAGAGTTGCATTTTTTTCTCTTCAAGAGGAAGTAAGGCAACAAAACGAACATATTCCATTGACAACCCATGACATTTTATTAAAAAAATTATTTGAGAGGAAAAAAGTCCAGTTATATAGTAAATAAATTGTAATTTGATGTAATTTGAACGCTGATGTAGTACATGGGGAATTAAACACTTTAGGACATGCTGTTAACATCAACATTGGGTTTGTAAGAGTAATCCAGTTGTACATACTACTTCGTCGTTTATTTTTTTGTATTATGAGCACATGATGAAATATATTTAACCTTATGAATCCTGTGGAAAATTTTATCAATCTTCTTGATCTTACACTGAATATTTTTAGCTTCCTTTAAAAAAAATGCTTGAACAATCAATAAGAAACTAGTGTGAGACACATGTGTGTCTACAGTATGCAAGTCTGACTAATATATGTAAATCAAACTGTGCTGCACCCAGAATCCTTCACGGAATCTTTCCTGTTTTCAGTTTTAAAAGTCAGGAAGTGATACTGGATAGAAGATGAGTCAGAAGTCGTCACACAGTGATGAGGTTCTTCTGCTGTTGGTTTCTCCATGATAAAAGTAGCACAACATTAGCTCAATGTTGGACAGTGTATCTTTGCAAAAGTCAAATTCACAAACATCTTTTCCCTCAAGGTAATAATGAGGATTCATCCTTAGTGAACTGTTATTATTACAGCCAGCTGTTTGGGGGCATTTTTTGCATTGATTTGGGATCTGTCTAGCTAACAGCTGCTGTGTTTGCCTAAAGTGAGTTTACTTGTATATGTGCAGTGTATACACAATACATAGCATTTTTGGACACCCAACTACAAGATTTGTATGTGCTTTGTTCTACATTTAGTCTCTTTTTGCTGTTATAATAACCTCCACTATTATCTGATGTTCCACTAGATTTTGGAGTGTGGTTGTGGGGATTTGTGCTAACTACTGGCGCAGTCAAAAAAAAAAAAAAAAAATCAGGTGTCCCAATGTCTACAGTATATATTTACAATATAGACAGTATCTATATTAGGGGTGTAACGGTACAAGTATTCGTACTTAAAAGTTTCTGTACAGGCCTTATATAAGCTGCATCTGTCTATAAGCCGCAGGTGTCTACACTGAAACTAATGAACTTTACACAGGCTTTAACGAAAGACAGTGTCTGTTACATGGTGTAACGGGTCAAATATGTTCCTCTCTCCTTTAAGAGCAGAGCGGCATTTTGGGAATAGCCTGGAAAATTCCCACTTAAAAAAAAAAAAACAAGTCAACTTACACTTCATAATTTATGTGCTTTCAAGATTTACATTTCATATTAATAAAGAGAAAACCGAGCAATGAATACAGTACATATCCAACAACAGGGGAAATTTATTAGAACTGCCATTTTACTGTGACAAACAATAATCTGTGTTCAATTCAACTCTCCCTGGGTATTTTCTCTTTCAAGCAACAAAATTATGTATTGGGACATTTTGCATTCGCTAACAGGCTACAGACAATAAATTATAAATAATGTCTTTCCCATGTATGAAACTCGATGAGGCACAAAACTAAAGCCCTTGTGCATTCGGTTGTCGCCGCGTGTACTTAGTAGATCACATGCGCGCACACGTATACGTACACACACATAGCCCAAGACGAGCAATCAAAGACAATAACCTTATCCAAATATTTATTGGGTTCATAAATCATAACTCATGCACCAGCATCCTGTAGGGAGATTCGAGACGGTTATGAGCAAGAGGGAAATATACTATAAAATTTTTATGATGCCGTAGAGGGCCCGGAATGGACGGCAGACATTACAATAAGCAATATACTCCTCATGGTTCGGCAAAAAACACGTTAAGTAATGACAGCTAATTTCAGTCTGCGCCTGATGAATTGCTCTTTGCGGCAGGGTGGACACGATAATCAGGCTTTGCCGCTGTAAGATTTGAAGAGTTTTGATTAAAAACAAGGTGTAATGGTTTTATTGTAATTTGTTCCTTTGCTTTTTATTGATGACATTCTTTATTTTTTTACATTTTTTGTTTTGTTTTGAGGTATGAAAGGTTTAGCGTTTTTGTCATTTTCCTAGTTTCTGAACTAAGTTAGAATGTGGAAAAATTGAAAGGCTTTTTGTGTGAAGTGTGTGTGTGCACACATATCTCCTTTTTTCCCTTTCTCTCTCAAATAACGTCTGGTGTTAGCTCCTGGTTTCTCATCTATTGTTCATTTTTCCAAGAACCAAATAACCTGCAAATATTAACACGGAGCAGGTGAAAGAGCGAGTTCTATTGACCCAAGTATTGCCTGCTATTGCAGATCCTTTATCTCCACGCTGAACAAACTGTGACTCTGTGCTTAATCTCCACCCAATCATACTGAACTGTCTAGGTTAAGGGTCCCTTTTTCTGTTTTTTCCCCTCGCCCACCGCTCGATACGCCCGTTGCAGTGCGTGTCTTTCATTCCGGTTGAAGAAGCAAGCCCAAGAAAACATATTCGATGCTTCATAAACCAAAGGCCTTCTGTTTGCAAACACTCGATATATGGCTGTCTTGTGTACAGAGTAGGCTGTATATGATGTCTTTCTTCTCGTCCTGGAGCTCTCATAAATCTCCTATGCAAGGTCTGTTGTCCATGTCCTTATCCTATGCAGGAAGCATATGGGCATTACTTACATAAAGCCATACAGGCATGCTGATAGACCTGTGATAGATCAGGTGTTTGGCTTAGTAGGTAAAAATCCTATGATTATATTTGGTCCGCTTACTACAAATTGAATTTGCAGAAATAAAGAACCTTCAAAGACTGGCCACTGACCAAAATGCTGTCCAAATCCTCAGAACTATTTCAGATGTATAAGTGTTTGCTGTGGGATTTAAATATACATAGAAATGTTTGCATCCTTATTTCAAAGGACTGAAAACTCAAGGACGTGGTTGCTCCTGTTCTTGCCCCCAATTTCTGTCAGAGAGCATTAATCTCGCCCGGTAATGGAAATGAGTTTTTGGTACCCTCGTGCCCATCTTTCGGCAGTCTCCAGCAGAAAATCACACTGCTACCTGTTTTTATTCTGTGCCACACCCCCTGCGCCATTGATGCCAGCGTGCTCCGGACAGCTGCCGATGACAGGTAAAAGATTAGAGGATCCAGGCAGGCATTGAAGGTGCTGAGGAGCAATGCCTTGTCTCTCCAGGCAGGGCTGCTTTTGGAGAAGTATCCTACCACATGCGAGACGTTGTAGGGCCCAAAGCACAGTGCGAACACCAGCAGAGTGCCCAAGGCAAGTCCAATGGCTCGGAGCTTCCTCCGTCTGCCAATGTTTGGCAAACGGGACAGGATGCGAATAAAATTGACGTAGCAGAACGTACAGATGAGCAACGGGATACAGAACAGCACGATGCACAGTTCCAAGCGTACAGGCAGCAGAATGCGCAACTGGGCATCCGTGAACTCCTCGTAGCACACATTCCGAGGCGGTGGGCCCGTCCCAGCAGGATTGTAGTATGGCACTATGTAGACGATGCTAAGATGAAGCATGGAGAGCATCCAGAGGAAGAGTGAGGCCACCACGGCGTAAACGGGCCGTCGCCTCAGCGAATGCTGGATGGGGAAAGCAACTCCCAGGTAGCGCTCGACACTTACTGCGGTGAGAAAAAACACGCTATTGTAGATGGTCATGTAGAAGATGAAGCCAGACAGCGGGCAAAGGAAGTAGGGCATGTTCCAGTGCATACCATCGACTGCTTCTTGCATCTTAAAAGGCAGGACAAGAAGGAATAAGAGGTCGGAGATGGTCAGGTTGAGTAGAAGGATGTCGATCGGCACTGGCTTTCTCCAGACTTTGCTGCTGAACGTGTAGAAAGCCAGGATGTTGCTTGGGAAGCCTGTGATGAAGGTGATGATGTAGACTGACAGGCAAAGGATGGTCTCACACTGCTGCATGGCTTGCTTATGGAAAGAGCAATCTAGCAGGATGCTTCACCTCATTTTTTTCAATTCTAAAAAGCATAATAAGAAGAAATGCATTTAGGAGACAGGAGCTTTAGGAGGAACAGAAGTGAAGCCAAGCAAACATGTACATAGGATATCATAATGCATGAATTAGCTTTATTTTATTAGCAACGTGTTGGTGCATTGGCAATCAAGCAAACTCTACTAGGTAATGCACCTCTTAATGCAACATACACCGTTTTAACTACTTCCTTCTATGCTTTTATTTGCTTTTTAATGACTCTATACTCTATATCTCTTCCATCGTTGTGAATCAAATAGATAATGGGCACTAATTGCAGGTAGGAACTAAAGTTGTCATTGGGAACATGATTCAATGTTACACCACATGCATAAAACCACAGTTCTGGTCTGAACAAATTTTTCTTTATTACCCTGGTGGTCTAGTAGTTAGGATGCGGCGCTCTTACCGCTGCGGCCCGGGTTCGATCCCTGGTCAGGGAACCAACCCCAGCCATTAGGGTTGCACAAGCCTTAGTGCCGGTCCCAAGCCCAGATAAATGGGGAGGGTTGCGTTAGGAAGGGCATCCAGCTTTAAAAACATGTGTCAAATCAAACATGCGGATAGTCCACTGTGGCGACCCCTAACAGGAGAAGCCGAAATAAAGTTTTTTACAACCTAAACAAATTTAAGTGGTGTAAAGTACTTGAGTAATTGTTCATAAGTAACTATTTGGCTACTTTTTAGCTTTGCTAAGTATAAAAGATAGAAGCAACTTTTATTTCTACTGAACTACATTTATAATTTGTTTTACTCCACTATATTTTAATTGACAATGACCGCACCAATTACATTTTGCACCACTGTTGAACATGACATTAAGGCTCAACACTCTCATACTCATTTCTGTTGCATGTGAGTGACTTTTTAGCACTGCTGCCCTCCTTTTCAGTCACAAAATACCTCAAATATATAACAAAAACTTTAAAAACCTACTTTTGTTGAAGCTGAATAAAAAATATTGCCCCAAAATCATAATCACAGTTTTACTTTCAAAAATGATTTACTTTATTTTTATTTCTCCATTAAATTTTAATTATTCTTCTCTTTTATGACATGATACTGTAATTGTATTTGTTAATTGAAGATACCTTTTTAAAAGATTGTTTCATCACTGTTTTTTTTTTTTTTTTTTTGTTTGATCTTTACTTCATTCTGACATGTTAAAGAGGCTCTTATGTTCATTCTGGTTAATGTAATGTTGAGGTGTACAATTTAATTTCTATTTTATGAAATAAAACCTCACAAATTAACTGTTTTTTGCTTTTGTGTGACATTAAGTACAACTTCGAGCCTGCGTTCGATATGAGTCAAATCCTCAAGTACTGTGCAAATCAGATACTCTGATTTTTACTCAAATTATATTGGAATTGGTTATTAAGTTTTGCATTAAGGTACAATATATTGCCAAAAGTATTGGGTCACCTGCTCATAAGTATATGTGATTTTTGAGCATTACATTCTACATTTAGTCCCAATTTGCTCTCATAAATCCCTCCACTCTTCTCTTCTTCTCCACTAGATTTTGTAGCATGCTTATGGATATTTGTGTTCATCAGCCATAAGGGTATTTTGAAAGGCAGGTACTGATGTCGCTGCGGAGGCCTGGGGTGTAGTTAACGTTTCAATTCATCCCAAATGTGTTCAGTTGATTAAAGCTCTATAGCAGGCCACTCAAGATCTTTCTCTCCAAAGCATGTAAACCAGATCTTCAAGGAGCTCACTTTGTGCACAGGGGCATTGCCATGCTGGAACATTTTTGGGTTTCCAGGTTCAAGTGAATGCAAAATTTCATTATAGCACATCTAAAAACAGTCAAGTGCCTCCAGCTTTGTGGTAATAGTTTGAAAAAGAACCACATATAGCAAGAAAGCTCAGGTGGCCCAATACTTTTGGCAATATAATGTATCTATACTTTTACTCAAGTATGATTTTCGGGTACTCTTTATACATCTACCAAAAACCACAAAGTAGAATATGTTTCTTCTGCTTGCCACTGTCCCTGAAATTGTGGCTCATTGTTCCATGTTTTTGCCATTAAATTAATATTCAAAATATTAAAAATTATGCAGGGTTCAAGGTTTGATTTTTCTGGGGGGATCTAAAGAAGCTGCTTGAAGCTGCTTTAACAGCACTCTAATTACTATAATGGTTTAGTTCAATTCTTTAAATATCCTATTTATTAGAAAAACTCCATTATCGGGTTCCTTCAGACAAATAAACAACATCTAAATTCTAGATTTTTCTATTTTTCATAGAATCTTAAATAAAATATATTGTTCAAATGTCATATCATTTATATTCTAAACTGATCTTTAAAAAGTTTATTTTTATGTATAAAACTGTATAAAAGTTTTATTGGTTCTGTCAGAGGAACAAAAGGGATTTGAAATGGATTTTCCCATGAATAAAATGTCTTTAAATCATGTTCAATTAATTTATTGTGTAGTGTATTTGATAGCTTCTTATACAGCTATGGTTCACAGCTTCCTTAAAGTTCTACTTTAAAACCTAGATTAGACCTCTTTGGGAGTTCTGAAGTTTATGAACAAAGTAAAAAACCTTCAGGGTTTTTCAAGAATGTAGGTTAAATTAATTGCCTCAAATGTCATTTAATTAATAGAGTCAATGATTCGTCAAATTGTTTTTCTGTATAATTAACCCCTATAGGACAACACACCACAGTAGAATCTTTAAGGAGAGAAAAGTGAAGAATGCAATTTAAATGCATTTGAATTAAACGTGTGTTCATCAGACGGCTCTGTTGAATTGTGTGTAAGGGTTCTAGTTAATTTTTAAGATTTTTGATTGTATTAGTTAGAATGTAATTGAATTAAAATGGCAAATATTATATAGCAAATATGTATTATACAGAAAAACAATTTTATATATATATAAAATGATAAATTGTACATATGTAGTTTGGATATGCCGTTTACATCAATTGTGTCAATTGTTATTTAATGAATATAGCAGCGATAATATTGTAAAATAAATAAATACAATTACTTTAACTTTTATCGGAAATTTAACTTTTATAGTCACTTCAATGATTTAATTTTTTTTTATTATAATTATTTTTGAATTTCTTTTTCTAATCTTGCTTAATATTCTCTTTAAATGTCCACACCATTTCATGATTACCCCTTTAAAGATTAAATATTCTATATATATATATAGGTCTCAATTTTTACTTTCACTATTTTTCCTGGGTTGGTTGACAAATTTGGTTGTTCCCAATTTTATATACTTCCCTTTTTGGGAAAAGAAAATGAATCAGCTCTTTCTAGTTATAAAAAGCACTAATATTACCTTAAGGCTACTTCATGTGCATTCCCGCCTTGAGGAGTTCGAAAAGATACCAGATTGCACAAGACAGAAAAATTAAGAGTGATGTAATAGTCCTTTAGTGTTGTGGTCAGCTTTCAGAACTGTGACTGAGGAAAGAAAAAAATCAAAAGAGGAGTGGTGCTTATCTGAGTGCTGTCCATCTGCTCTGATTGGAGGCGAGGGTCTGCCTCGCCTGCCTCTTCATCGTCCTCGCCTCGGTGTTTGCTCTCTCCGTTTGATCATGGAAAATTAATAAGCACAAGCCACCAGAACCCTCTGTCCTCTCTCAGTGGATACATCGCTCATATGTGTGTGTTATTATGTCTGTGCGAAGTGGGTGTGTGGGTGTGTAAGACGTGTGTATGTCAGTAGTTACAGACGGCCCCGGCTCTTATCTGGAACTTCTGCTGTTTTCTTGATTAGGAAAGTGAGACAGGGGAGACAAGGACAAGTGTGTGAGCAGCTTGAGAGAGCCCTGGTGCTTATCGGGGTTTATGCACCGTCAGGTGTGTGTCTTGATTAAGGGAGTGTGAGGGAGGGAGAGAGGGAGACAGAGGGGATGGAGGTGTGTGGGCAGCGTGAAATGTATGCAAGTCAGTAACTAGCTCTTATCTTTGTGTGTGTGTGTGTGTGTGTGTGTGTGTGTGTGTGTGTCTTTGCGTGATCAGGTCAGTAGCTAAAGGCAGTCTGATTTGTAAGTGTGTGTGTGTGTGTGTGTGTGTGTGTGTGTGTGTGTGTGTGTGAGTAGCTACAGTCATTTTAATTTTCATGCTAACGTCAGTATGTTTGTGTGTGTATATGTGTGTGTGTGTGTGTGTTGTGCATGCTAGTCAATATCTACATTCCAGTTCTTAACTATTGTGTGTGTGTGTGTGTGTGTGTGTGTGTGTGTGTGTGTGTGTGTGTGTTTTGTTCATGCGGATCAATAACTACAGACATTCCAGATTTTATTGTGTGTGTGTGTGTGTGTGTGTGTGTGTGTGCGCATGTGTGTGTGTATATTCAGTTCATTTGCTGCAGTCAGTTTGCCTTTCATGTGGGGGTCAAATTGTGATAAATATGTGTGTGTGTGTGTGTGTGTGTGTGTTATAATTACAATATAGGAATTAATTAGCTGTATAAATAAGTCCTCTCAGGCATAACCCACACACAGTGTGTGCATATGTTTGTGTGTAAGAGCGATATAAGAGCACTTTCAGGAGAATTATTTACCTTCATTACTCCTCTGTTGGCCATGTCTTACTCTCAGGCTTCCGATATCTCCACCTTCTCTCTCCTTTCACTGCACGGTGTATGTAAACCTTAAAAGCGCTTCTCCCTACTGAGTGCAAGGTGTGTAGCTTATTCAAGTCAAGTCAGGTCCAGTAGGCTTTTATTTGATATTTTAGCCACATATACAGTAGCGCACACAGTGAAATGAGCAAACGTTCCTTCAGGACCGAGCTGCTACATGAAACAACATGAATAAACACTAGTAGCTCATGCTCTGGAAAATCCCTCTGTGGGAAATGCAGGTGTTTCACAACACAGCTCACATACCGAAATGCTTAGTACGTAAAAAGATCACAAAATGTACAAATACAAATGTTTCAAAAGCCTCTTCACCTCTGGTCAGCACTAAGACCCATCAGGCCCACTGCTCTGGTCTAATAAATAAGGAATAGAACACTGGGGGATGTGCTGGTAGAGGGAAATTATCTGATATAACTAACTAATGTTAGCTATTTGCCAGCACTAATAACGTTTAATTCATTGACCAGTATCGTTATTTTTCACTGTTTATAGTTACATTTAGTAAATGTGTTTTTAACTTGTTGCATTCTTTCTTCGCACATCCTAGCAATGTTATAAGGGGTCAGGGGTCTGAGTGCATGGTCAGCCATGATACAGCACCCCTGTAGCACAGAGTGTTAAGGGCTTTGCTAAAGGGCCCCGACAGTAGCAGCTTGGCGATACTTGGGCCTGAACCCCTGACGTTTCGATCAGTAACCCAGAGACTTAACCACTGAGCTACCACTTCCTGTCACTCAGTGTCACTGAGTGTCACTTAGAGAAATTTTCACCAGAAATTCAGAAGAAAAGCAATAAAGAGCATGTTAACCATGAAACCCGAAAGCACAAACTCCGCCTTCCCCTGGTGAAAAACTCACCATTATTAAACGCTGACAGTGGAGGCTCCTACCATAAAGGTTAAATAAATGTCTCTTGCATATCTATTAGGGATGTGCATCTCCATAACTGAGATAACAGGTCTTCGAGGGTCAGAATTCTAGCTGATAGACAGGTGTTCAAATACTTATTTGCAGCTGTATCATACAAATAAATAGTTAAAAAATCATACATTTTTATTTCTGGATTTGTTTTTTTTTGATTATGTCTCTCACAGTGGGCATGCACCTACGATGACAATTTCAGACCCCTCCATGATTTCTAAGTGGAAGAACTTGCAAAATAGCAGGGTACATACTTATTTTCCTTACTGTTTATCCAGATGTCCAGTCGAGATATATGCAGCTATAGAAATCATTTCTATAGCTGCATATATCTCGACTGGACATCTGGATATACATCATGATTTATACACCATATAGACAAAAGTTTGTGAACCAAACTGTCTATAATGATCTGTAGACACAGCAGCTCTCTGAAGAAATTCTGCTGAAAGTCTAGTGTGGTTGCAGCTTAGCCCAACAGCCAGCTAACTTATAACTAAGAAGAATCCAGGAAGTAACTTCAGTGTAGTATCTGTTGTGGTAAAAGTTAAATAAAACACAGAATCGAGAGAAACCTTGGACAAAAGTTTAATCATCTGTGCAAGCAAAGTGATTTTCAGTCTGTAGGAAGTAAAAACAGTTACTGCTCCTGAAAACAACAGCTAGTAATGTACTGTAAATGCAGATTTGATTACTAATAACTGTGTTTCAGATTGGGTTTTAAATCACATACCAGCTAAAGCTAAATTTGTGGACACCTAATAAAAATTTGAACATCCCATTCCACATTTAGCCCCCCTTTTGCTGTTATCATGATCTCCACTCTTCAGGGAAGATGCTCCACAAGATTTTGGTGTGCTTGTGGAGAATTGTGCATCAGGTACTGATGTAGGTGAGTCGAGGAGGCCTGGGGTGCAATCCGCATTCCAATTCATCCCGAAGGTGTTCAATAGGTATGAGGTCAGAGCTCTGTAGCAGGCCACTCAAGGCCACTCATATCTTCATAGAGCTGGCATTGTGCACAGGGGCATGGTCAGGCTGGAAGAGTTTTGGGTTTCCTAGTTTAAGTAAAGGGAAAACATAATGTTCCTTCCAAAACATCCTATACAAATGTGTGCCACCACGAGTTTGGGAAAGAACTACATATGGCTGGAAAATTCAGGTGCCCCAATACTTTTTTCCATATCGTTTGTATATGCTGTGTAAAAGATGGGTGCAATTATGGGTAATGCTTTAATTAAATCTTTCAAACAACAAATAATTTTGTGACTTGTTTGCCTCTACTTTGGTTAATTACAGGCAGAAACTTCAGCAATTAAAGAATCTCTAGCAAAGAGCAATTCATAAAAAATTCTAACTAGATTTCAAAAAACAAACACAATAGAAAGACATGGCTGAACAGATCCTTTACACAAATTGAGTGTATGGATCGAATGTTATATAACCGGGTTGTAATTTAGTTCAGGTGTGTAAGATCAGCTATCTGGAAAACCTTAACATCACAATGAATGAGAGCCGTTTATTGGTGGCCATATTTGCAGGCAATGGAGTGGTCTGGGAGATGGAATTCCATGCCAATCCTTAGTGTCTTAAAAGTCTCCATTGGCACACTTTTTAGAAAAATGCATTCCATACATGTTCTTACTTTTTCAAATAGCTTCAAAGATTAAAAAAAAAAAAAAACCACTTACGTCTGTACCAGGAAGCTGTTGCAAGGTGATAGACTTTAATAAGGAACATGTCAAGTCGATCACACACGTATACTGTTGCCAAACCTATTATGAAAGTCAGAAAGATGTGAAAGAGGAGTGCTGTGGACCAAACAAGCAGTACAAACATCCACTGACAAATACACAACTGACGTAGTGCTGACATACATCGTCTCCCAAATCTGTTCGAGCATGACAATGGCCCTGGGCACATCTCTGTGGAGATATGCTTTACATGGGTTTAGAGTGAAAAATACTAAGTGGCCTACTGTAGAGCGCTGACCTCATCCCTATTGGGATGAATTGGAATTACTGCCATCCAGGCCTCCACACCTCATCTACATCAGTACAAAAACTAAATCTTGTTGCTTTGATCAAATTGCAATTGTTTTAGAACATTCATTGAATCGATTGTGTACAAATATCTGCTGTTTTCTACATTATCAGTTGTTAATGTCATGTTGATCAAAAAATATTATACTAGTTTCATCTGGATAGTCTTAACCCCTAAAACATCTCAGCATCAGTTCATTGAATGTAAAATGGTTAAACCAGTTGTCATATTCTGTCAAGCTTCTATTAAACTTTTGTTTCCTGAATTAATTAATTGTGCAGATGAATCTTGAATTTCACTAATGAATGAGAGTAAACGCAATCTGGTCAACCATTGATCATCTAGTTCTCTAAAATAGGACAAAGGTGAATCTTGTGTACCTTTATTTGGCAACAAAGGAAAATACAGAATTACAATTTTAGAAAATAGATGAACAGACACTAATACAGTACAGTAAAACTGTAAATCCTGCCTGGTCTCTTGCAATCGATATTAATTAAATATGCAATCAAATAAATACATTTGTACTGATGAAATTCAACTTTGTGCAAATTCATTCACTGTAACCTAAACCGTAGTTTCTCTAAAAAAAATACTGAAACTGTGCAGCATCATACTGACCATGTAAAAACCATGTTCCAGTTTGGGTTTTGACCCTATTGAGATCAGCGCTCTATAGTAGGCCATGTAGTATTTTCCACTTTAAACCCATGTAAAGCATATCTCGACAGAGCTGTGCACAGGGCCATTGTCATGCTGTGACAGATTTTGGGAGACTCCCTCACCTTGTCTCTAAAATGTCCTACATGCGCTGTCCCTCTAATAAACGCATTCCTAATCCTGTCTATCATCGTCACTCCCATCTTCAGCTCTGCTACCTCCAGCTCCACCTCCTGTCTTTTACTCAATGCCACTGTCTCTAAACCATACAACATCTCAGGTCTCAC
The DNA here is from genome assembly GCF_014805685.1 of Silurus meridionalis. Lineage (NCBI taxonomy): Eukaryota > Metazoa > Chordata > Actinopteri > Siluriformes > Siluridae > Silurus > Silurus meridionalis. The sequence continues at coordinate 15,445,316 of NC_060904.1, read as the reverse complement.
CACAGTCCTATAAACTTTCCCTTTCACTCTCACAGATACTCTTCTATCATAAATCACTCCTGCTATCACTCTTCTCCACCCACTCCACCCTGCCTGCACTCTTTTCTTCACTTCTCTATTATAAGAGGTAATGGGCACTAAATGTGGAGTGGGAAATGCATCAATCAATCTTATAATAAGGTGCCCACAAACTTTTGCTTAAGATGGTATCTGTCAAATCCCAAACCGGAACATGGTTTTTACTAATAACATCTGCATCATTTTCATTGTTCACTGTTAATTTAGGAGCAATAAACTGCTTCCTACAGACTAAAAAGCACTTTGCTTGCACAGATGATGAAACTTTTGTTTCTCTGAATACTGTATGTGCTTTATATAACATTTAATATAGTAGATATTAGACTGCATCTACTTCCTGTTTTCTACTTGGTTTCTTATTTAGCTATCTTATGGGTCAAGCTGTTACCACACTAGACTTTCAGCTAAATTTCTTTAGAGATTTGCATTGAATACAGAGCCTGTTTTTGTTTGTTTGTTTGTTTACCTGATTATATAGCCTAAAATCTTGAATGTGAAATTGTGCATGGAGTCTCTTTGACAGTTAAGATTTTGACAATTTGCTTTTGAGTTTCTTTAATGGTAAAAGGAGATATTATATAATAATTATTATTATTATTATTATGTTTTCACATTTTACAGTGCTATAACCATTGCTAAATCCTCATCCTTAAGCTAACAGCTTTATACATTTACAGCAGTACATAAAAAAACATTCTTTACTTACACTTGCAAAAAAACTTCACATAAGCACATTCACTTTGAAGGTTTTTACCCAGTGACATGACTCCAAAGTAACAAGCTTTTAGGTTCATCCTAGATGAACCACTTTTATACAATTTCACTCTATATATCTATTTTCATATTGCAGTATATTCAAAGTAAAAACAGAAACACAGGAAACAGTGGATAAATATTGGGTTTCATTCTAACACTAGTTTAAAGTGAGCTAAAGCCAGGGCCTATGCTCTTCTCATCTTTACATTCATATTTCCAGACTTCTTATGCAGACATCAAATACAGCATCGTTCAGCAGTAATACATTAAAATCGAAATTATGTTCAGTTATAGCATATAGGAGATATTATAATTTCATTTATCTATATATAAAAGGTGATTTCTTTTTCAAAATAACATCAGTCAGCAGTGATGTTTTTACAGAGATACAAGATTTAGTTATACCCCTGCCCTCAGTGCAACCACCCCCAAACCAGGACGAAATAAATAAATACAAATAATAAGAAGAAAAAGAGAAGTAATAAAATCTCAACTGATTAATTATGCAAATCTTAAGATTATGTTGGACTCCAAGCAGGTTGGCTGGACTTAAATTAAAATATAATGCACTATGCTGCCAGTGTATACCAATGACTGTGCAAACACCTCAGCAGCTAATGCTATTGTGTGGTATAAATAGGTGTCAAAACACTGATCAATACTCTTGAATATTAAAGGAAGCACAAGTGTATACATGAACAAAAAACCCAACAACTTAAAAACAACCAATAACAAGACATTGCAAAAGACATCTGTATTTACATTATATTATCATTATCATTGTCACATCATATTATCGCAGAAAATATGCATACACATTAGCAACAAATACAATTGTTGCACCTAGCTATGGTTTCTGGATGTAAAGTCATTTTAAGGTACTGGAATTGCCTTCCTTATATAATGAATGTATAGGCAAGCATTGCTAGTTAAGAATGCATTATATTGAGAACTTTGGGGCGTCATGATCGGTATATACAAACATAAGGTAAATTTCATCAATAGCTTACGAATAATTTATTTTCCAGTATAATCTTTCTACATATTGAAGAGTTTTAGAATAATTATTCAAAAATAACATTTGTACATTCAATGTCCTTCACATTCTCAGGGTTTTTTCCCCAAAAATCGTCCATAGGTACACTATTTATTGGCCTTATTGTGATTGCAACAAAGAGCAAGTGCTTTGAAGTGAGTTCCCTTCATGAGTAAACATCAGACTTTGGTGAGAGAAATGGTGGCATAAAAGTGCCAAATTGAAGTGCTAAAAAGTGCCCATTGTGCACTAACAAAGCCAGAGCTGAATATAGTGGTATCATTTCTGGGTCATTATTAGTTTGGGAATGTCTTCAAAACCCAGCTTAAGTCATTGCATTCTCTGGCCAAGGTCGCTGACGAACACAAGCATCCACTCTTACTATCAGAATTAAACAACTGAGCCACCATGTTGGCTTGGTCAATGTAGGAATCTGTGTGAGACATTCTTATAAAAATGGATACTTCAAATGGTTATTTTCATAGGTAAAGTTGTTTTTTTCCCCATATATTTATTTTTAGAAGGTCCAGGTTCTGAATCCAAAACTAAACATGATGCAACATTTGAACAAACATGTTAATTTTCTGCATCATTCTGGATCAGTTTAGAAATATTTTTAAAAACACTGCTATAGGCATCGAATTCACCGTTCAATAAAAGCCAGTAACGAGCTCTAAGGACCTTGTTGTTGATCGAACACAAGCACTTATGCTTGAAGTGGATGGTCATGGCTTTAAATCCCAGTACCACCCAGCTGTTACTGCTGGGCCCCTGCTCAGGGCCTTAACCAACTTCTCAGTTGTATAAAAATAAGACAATTGCCAAAGGATTAGTACAGTTCAAATTTAAATACTGTAACAAGACACACAGATGTATTATTTTGTACATTGAATACACTGATGAGTTTAGATTTCTTGCAAAGTTTATAGATTTATGAAACATTGGCTCTGGGAATGTAATTTTTGTTATGGCTATGCTTAGGTGTTTCTTTGCAACTATAGTTTCTAAATTGTGCTGTCATTGGAACTCTGTGTGCTTTCTTCAGTTGCAGTACAGTTTAAGTGTTGACAGTTGAGAAATTTCCGGCAGCTGGAAGAATGCATTCGTTTGTTGGATCCCCGTAACAGGTGTTTTACAGTCCCCCGAAGTGCTGCAGAGGAGAAGTAAAAAATAAGGGGGTCCAAGCAGGCGTTGAAGGTGCTGGTAAGGAGGGCGTACACTCTCCAGTCAGGACTTTTCCATTCGATATATCCCACCACATGAGACACGTTGTAAGGTGTGAAACAAATGATAAAGACCAGGAGGGTGGCTAGGGCAAGCCCGATGGCCCTGGAGCGCTTCTTAGGTTTAATGTTAGGTAAGTTTGAGAGAATGTGGATGAATCTGATGTAGCAGAAGCAGCAGATGAGAAACGGGCTGCAGAACAGCACGAGAAACAATTCCAAGCGCACAGGCAAAAGGACCTTCAGCTGTTCTTTGCTGAACTCGTCATAGCAGACGTCATTTTCTGACACCTTGGTCTCATTACTTGGCTTATAGTACTGCATGATGTAGACAATACTGCAATGGGCCATGGAAATGACCCAGAATAGGATACTGGCGATAACAGCATATTTGGGATTTCGCTTGAGTTTGTATTTGATCGGAAAGGCCACTCCCAGGTAGCGCTCCACGCTGATAGCTGTTAAAAGGAAAGTGCTGTTGTAAATAGTCGTGTAGAAGAAGAATCCTGAAAGCCCACAGAGAAAGTAGCTTATGGTCCATTTCATGTCGGCCGCCTCTACCATGCGGAATGGAAGAAAAGAAAGGAAGACCAGGTCTGAGATCGTGAGGCTGAGCAAGAGCACATCAACGGGTGTCGCTCGCTGCTTTATCTTTTGAACAAAGGTGTAAAGAGCAAGCAGGTTTGCAGGAAGACCTGTGATCAGCGTGATGGCATCAACCGCCAGGACCAAATTGCTCAGATTATTTGTCCACTTCATGGTTAGCCTTGATGGTAATCTGTCCAAAGAAAAATGATAATATTAATTTAAATAGAAAGAATCATTCTTCATTATTTGTGTTGTTTTAGGTTTTGTTTAGGAGACCTGAGAGGTGAAAAAAAGATACAGAACTTTGCTTAAAGAGCAATTCTACTTTTATTTCCATACCGACACCATTATTTGACATCCATTACTGCTAGCCAAAATTTGTTCTTTTTTGTTTACTAGAAACAGAGAGAAACTCTCAAATACTGAATGACATCCAATTAGCAAAGGCCCTAAAGCTAAAAACATGAAGAATTGCTTGTCATTCGGAAGCAGCTCCAAATTTAACAAGAGGTCTACTTTTGGAAAAGACTCTGTGTTCCGAGTGCTTTCCAGAATGATTTTACTAAGAAGCTTACCCTCTATTTACACACTTTAGAAATAACATCATTGCATCATAGCAAGGGCTTTCAGTTCCTCAAAGGGTCATATAAAAATTAGTTTTGATATCAGTTTAAACCTTTTGTGGAGGCACATTTTCATGACTATCTAATTAATTATGTGGTACACACTCCAAAACATTTATTTCTTCATCTAGGGTTAGTTCTAAACATTCTTTGGTTATAGATATGAGGAAAAATAATTCCTGTGGTCCCAAAATCTTCTAATTTCATTATTTTTAATGCCGTAGAACATTTCAAGGACTTAAAACTGACCTGAATTAGACTTGGGAAAAATACAGGTGGCTTAATAGGGAACTACAAAGTCTCCATCAGTGACCAGTTAAAAACCTCAACAATAGTCGAACTTTAATGATGGAATATCCAGATTTCACCCTGATGAGGTCTGGATTCTCTTAAGGTTTTGTTTACTACTGTCACATCTGGTTTACTCATTTGGGGAAAAACCTTTAAGGATAAAGCTATAGTTAAAAATTCATGAATTTCAAATATTAGATTCTTAATCTATTGATTTCTGCAAAGCTGCTTTATGTCCATTGTCCATTCTTGTAGCAATTGTTACGCCCATAAGCACACAAACATATACAATTTAACTGAAAATATACTTAGCTACAAAACAGAGTTCTACTGGGGTAAAACCTTTCTGAAAGCGATACTACCAGAACCTTAGTAACCTGAGAGAGTGTAATGTACTCTTAGAAAAAGGGTACTTCAAATGATTATTTGTAAAGCTGAAGGTTCTTCCCGAAAAAGCCTTGAAGTTGAAAGCTTTTTCAACAGATAGAAGAAGTGTCTTGCTGTAGGGCAGCAGACTGAACCTTTAAAGGTTATTCCAGATGAACAACCAAAAAAGCCTTTAATAGTGTAGCATTATGTGTACTAATAATAAAACTTTATACTACTAATAAAGCTTTTTTTATATGGTGATAACATCAAATATTAATTCAATGAATTCATTATTCAAAACTCATCCTACAGTCATTCTAGGCATTAATTATTTACACTACTAAAGTTCAGTGGTTAAAGTTTATCATCAGAGTAAAGGGTTTCTGTATTGGTAATAAGAAGAAAGTCCTTCCAGGGAGAAATTAGAAAATGTTGGGGAAATTTAATATAAATGCAAAATTGCAAACTTCTTTCAAAAAATGGAGGCAAGAAAGTCGAGCTAATCTGTAATTTACTTTTTAGGAGAAATTGAAACTTTAACACAAATTTCAGTGCGAGAAGATCTGTCTCAGGTGAGGTTCAAGGTAAGGGGTGAGTTCACGTTCATTTAACTGCCATGATTTTCTTTTCTTCTGTAAAACTTTTCAAATTGTAAGGAATGAGAGAAAATTGTATCAGCACCAAGGCACTAAAAGTTACACTAAGGTTGACCAATTAGGTGCAAGCATGCCAAATTCTCCTTCAATTTCCACTGATTGCAAACTCACATTATCTTTTAATAGCCTAATAACAAAGGTGTATTTTTTCACTCACATTTTCACTTTTTTACTTAAACCTTGATTATGAAAAATGATGTAGATTATCCAGATAAATCATGTATAATATATATGAACAATAAAAAAATAATGATCTAAACATAATTACATAAATCAATATTAAACAGTTTAAAATTCAGAGCTAGATGAAATAACCCAAGAGCTTCTTACCTTTGTTATATCACTGTGATGTCTCTTGGAGAGACGTGTCCAATTCAACTGATGAGAGCTCTATATAACTATTTGCCAGAGTTGAGACACACACAAGCACACGCACACACTCTAAAAAAAGAGAAACACTTACATCCTCTTTAACTTGCGTCTGATAATCTGGTATTTAATCATCACTTTTGCCGGAGTTACATGTTGCACAGTGTGGACCTATTTTCGAATATTCCAGGAAGGTTAACTACCGTTCACTTCCTGTAAAAATTTGAGACCTACCGTATCAAATACCCAGTAATTTATATATGTCAGATAATAAATAGAGGTTACTATTCAACACGCACTGACCAGGCATAACAATATGACAATATAAAATGATGAGCGGTGAAGTGAGTAACACTGATTATCTCTTCATCATGTCACCTGTTAGTGGGTGTGATATATTTATTAGTCAGCATTTCGTCCTCAAAGTTGATGTGTTAGTGGCAGGAAAAATGGGCAGGCATAAAGATTAGAGTGAGTTTGACAAATTGTGACGTCTAGACGACTGGGTCAGAGGATCTCCAAAACTGCAACTCTTGTGGGCTGTTCCTGTCTGCAGTGGTCAGTGATCTAATGAAGGTACAGTGGTGAACCAGCAACAGGGATGTGGGCGTGATGCATTTGTTGGGCGAAGGCTGGTCTGTGTGGTCCGATAACACAGACAAGTGACTGTAGCTCTTTTCCAAAGAAGTTAATAGTGTTAATGTTTAATGGGTCAGGACTGTTTTGGTAGCAAAAGAGGGAAAACACAATATTAGGCAGGTGGTCTTAATGTTATGCCTGGTCAGTGTACAGTATATGACAACACAGAGGTATATGATTATTTTGTATTTTCATAAACACAATATTTAATTGCATTTTTTCACTGCACTGTTAAGATTTGAAGGTTTGATGGGCTTTAAGGGGGACACTTGTTGATAATAATGAGATATTCTGTAAGCAGATATATTAAATTTATGGAAGGATTATCTGCATTTTAAATGTCCCGGTATATATTTACTCCCCATTCACAGTTCAGTGAGGTGAGGAGGCTGTGTTGCAATCAGCATTTCAGTTCATCCCAAAGGTGTTCAATAGGATTGAGGTTAAACTTCTATGTGCCTTCAGCTTTGTGGTAATAGCTGAGAAGAACCAAATATGACTGGAAAAGTCAGGTATCCTAATAGTTTTGTTTTTGAGTGTATAATACTCCAGGATGCACTGTTAAGTGTTTTATTTTTTTTCTCAATATTTAACATTTGAGCAATATTAAGCAATTCTTAATAGCTGTTCCTCAGAGCACTTGGTCTAAACATCCGGCTCACGTTTGCCACGCCACTAGCAGAAACGTTATTGCACAACTAAATGCTGACACGAAAACGTACACGTCTCTAGCAGAAGTGCAACTCGTGTTGTTTTGCGTGGGACATGTCTTTGCTCCCCCCACCATCATCTCTCCTCTGTGTTTTATTTTTAGGAGAACACAATAAATCCATTCGGCTCAAATGCTTTGCCTTGAATTTGTTTGGACATTGATAAGTTCCTAATTTAGTACTGTTTGCATTTACTTTTCCACAGATGCAAACTAGAATGATTCCTAATCTCTCTATGAATCTAGACTATTGGTTTCACTTCACCATAGTCTGATTCCTCTCAGGTTTCTGCATGTCATCTTAGGGTTTTTGACCCTCAGTGTCACATCTGTTTATGGGTTCTTTACAGATCGAGATCTACATTTTATATAGCTTTTTGTGACAATGTTTATTCTTAAAGGTGCTATAGAATGAACATTTAATTGGAAAGTTTATCTTTACTAACCCTGACTAGTTTTAGAGAGGTGGTAGCTAAGTAGTTAAGGTGCTGGGTTGTTAAATGGAAGGTCACAGGTTCAAGCCCTGGTATCACTTGGGGGCCCATACACAAGGCCACTAACCTTTTGTGCTCCAGGGATGCTGTATTATGGTTGATCCTGTGCTCTGACCCAAGCCTTCTTACATCACAGTGATACGCGAAGAAAGAATTTCACTTTATAGAATAGAATAGAATAGAATAGAATAGAATAGAATAGAATAGAGACATAATGTGAGGAATAAAGCAGATAAATAAAACCAAAGGAATGAGAAAATGTGCAATGTTCAATGGTTACTGGTCCATCCACAAGGAAAGGCTAGCAGACATCTTTGTTGTTGATGGTATTTCATAATGTAGACAATACTGGACAATAGAAACCAGTCAGAAATGACACTGACAATCACATCCTGTCAGAGATCATGGAGAGGATGGTACTGTTCTTAATCCTGCTGAAGAAAATCAACCAGTCAGTGGTCTATTTGTTCAGTGAAGATATGTTGGGTCCATATTTTATACTCATATTGCTGACAAGCGTTAAAAAAGCTCACCAGATGACCAACAGAGGCCTCTAGTGGTCATTTGAAGTCTTGAGATGTATTTTTTTTTTCAGCACAATCAGCAGGGAAAATTTAACACTTCAAAATCATCAAATTCAATGCCTGAATTGTGTTAGTTTTATGAAAACAAATCAAGCAAAAAATAAGTTTAAGGCAATCAACTCAAATCACTAATCTATGGAAGTCGTAAGAGGCCATGCATTATAATACTTTTTTTTTCGTGATCTCGACATAACATTCCTTGTGATCAGTAATACATTTTTCTGTGTATTCGGCATAAGGGCATGTTCTAGAGGCAGCGTCATGGATAATAACTATAACCACTTGTGCCAGCGGTAGCATGGACAACTGGCTGCCACAAATGATTATGGTTATAAATATAAAAAAATTAATACTGATCACAAGAAAATTATGTTTGTTAAGTCAAGCTGAAGAGAAAACAAAAATCTAAAAATACTTTAGTGCATTGCATCTTGTTTGTAATAAAATAATGTGATTTATATATTGAATTAAAGTAATCATTTGAATGTAAATTTGGATGTGTTAAAGTTTGAAATTCATTCTAAGTATTGCACATTTTATTGCCAGTATTCCCAGTTTTCAAGAAAAGTCATATTATAATTCCTAGAGATTGTTGTGACTGAAAGTTTCACTCTTTGCAATGACATGCCATGGGCAAAGTCACTGAAATACCATTTTATATTTTATATTCTGAGATTTGAAGTTTGATTAACAGAAAACCTTGACCTGTATCTCAGAAAGGGTTAATGTGCACTTTTTACAGAACAATTCAATTCTGTTTTTAAGTATTAAAATTAGTTATTCACATTTACGTTTTGTAGGACACAAGACATTCCCTCTCCCAAATACATCTCCAAGTTTCATCTAAGAATTTACTGGTATACAGACATTTATAATTTATATCAACACATTTTGTAGTACATGAACATTTTCCCTCCCATGAACATGCTCACTTACCAGAAAAGCAGAAGTTTTAATATTTTATCTTGTATCATTTGGTATATTTGCATTATACTGTGTACACTTTTCCTATTAACTGGTACATAGACCTTTACTGTGATCAACATGCAAAAGCAAAATTCTTTGTATTTTTTCTTGTATCTGTGGCTATATAATAAAAAATAAACAAAACGATGGCAGACTCAAATCCTGAACTGTTTCTAAAGGTGTCAATTCTGTCATGTTTAAGTGCATCAGCCCAGCAACAGGTAGATAAATTAAGAGCTACTTATATCCTTATCTAAATTTAAAAAGCATCTTAATGGAAAATAGTCTCCATTACCACTTTTGAATGGCTGCTGATGCTGTAAGATTTGAGAATTTTTTTTCCCTAACAAGGACGATCTATCCTTTTTCCCACTGTGCCTCCAAACAAATGAGAAATAATGGGCAAAACCAATAGTAAGGGTCTTTACCCCTGATAGTCCTGAGGACCCTGGTGATCAAAGAGCCTACACCTTAAAACGTCTACTTCCAAATGGCATTGGATTTTTTTTACTACCAGAATCCCAGCATGGCATCGGGGACATGGCCAAGCAGCAGGTTGTGAATAGAAGGCGGAGCTGGAGAATTTACACATCTGTTGGTGATCTGACTAATCTGTGTTCTCTGTGTTGCAGTAAGTGCTGAAGAGCTTAATGTGTATGTGTGTATACATGTGTGACTTCCAGTGGATTAAACCGCTGGTCTGCAGCCAAATAAAGCCAGTTCTGTTTGGTGAACCTGCCGCCTTCCTTCAACCCTGAGCCAGTGCTCTCCACAATGGTGCCAAAACCCAGGATTAGAAAGAAGAAGGGTGCCACCATGGAATCTTTGCCCCTGAGTGAGCTGGACCAAGGAATCACAGAGGTCCAGCAGACACAACATCACGTCCTTCCACAGCTCTGTGCGAAACAGGATCAGTGTTTCAAGGATTCCAGCACTGGAAGGCGTTCCGGGGTGCACTGGAGAAGCAGAGTAATCCAACCAGCTACATTTCACTCAACAAGATTGGGCCGGTGTCAGATCTAGGCCAGTTCTCTCCAGGGATGCCCAGCTCATGGCCAAGCAGCTCTTAACCGACCGCATGCTGAATTACACAGGCCAGAAACTGGCGACCCAGGTGGCTGAAGACCTTCGGCGGTTTACCCGGTTTACCTGAAAAGTGGGATTATGTTGCGAGTGTGTGTCTGTGTGTGTGTGTGTGTGTGTGTGTGTGTGTGTGTGTGTGTGTGTGTGTGTGTGTGTGTGTGTGTGTGTGTGTGTGTGTGTGTGTGTGTGGACTACAGTAAACCCATCGACTGTCTCCTGTTTCTTCCACCCTAGCTCTCCACACTCAAATTAATATCACAATGGTGATTATAAAGACATTTATGATAGTCTGATACCCTTAGACAGATACTATATGAATTAAAAGTATTGGGACACCTGACTTCCGCAGCCATACCTGGTTCCTCCCAAAACCTTTATCACAAAGCTAAAGAGAAATTATTTTATAGGGTGATTTTGGATGCAGTAGCATGAAATTTTCCCTTCACTTGAAGACTAGACCTGTTGAGTACAAAGGAAACTCCATAAAGATATGCCTTGCATTGTTTGGAGTGAAACTAACAACCTTGTGCCTGAATGAGCACAAATCTCTACAAGCACACTCCAAAATCCAGTGGAACACCTTCACAGAAGAGTGGAGGTTATTATAAGAGCAATTTTTTAAAATAGTGTACGTGCATGCGGGAAATTAATGTATTTATGTCAAATAACAAAATGTCATTTATTTATTCATCTTTATTGGCTTTATTTATTTATCTTCATAGATAGATAGATAGCTAGATAGATAGCTAGCTAGCTAGCTAGCCAGCCAGCCAGCCAGCCAGCCAGCCACTAGAATCTTCTGTGCAGTTTCACCGGAGACATTTAGTCAATTTCTGGTAGCAGGATTGAAAGAAGTGATTGAAAGTCCCCTGGACAAAAGAAGAGGAAAAATAAAAAATAAAGGGGTCCAAACAGGCATTAAAAGTGCTAGTGAGCAGTGCGTACACTCTCCAATCAGGACTGTACCATTTGATATAACCGACTACATGAGACACATTGTAAGGCATGAAGCAGATGACAAAGACCACGAGGGTGGCTAAGGCAAGCCCGATTGCCCTGAACCGTTTCTGAGGGTTGAAGTTAGGTAGCCGGGAGAGGATGAGTATGAATTTGAAGTAGCTGAAGCTACAAATGAGAAATGGGATGCAGAAAAGCATGATGGACATTTCAAAACGCAGAGGCAAAATGATTGCCAGCTGTTCCTCAGTAAACTGGTCATAGCAGATCCCATGCCCCAGGGGATCAGTGATGGTGTCATTGAATTTATTGTACTGAACAATATAGACTAAACTGCAATGAGCCATGGAAACGACCAAATGATTACGCAGACGACCACGGCATATCGAGGATGTCGCTTGAGTCTGTACTTGATTGGAAAGGCCACTCCCAGATATCGCTCCACACTGACAGCCGTCAAAAGCAAGGAGCTGTTGTAAATGGTCGCATAGAAAATAAATCCTGAAAGAGAACAGAGGAAGTTGCTCAGGTTCCATCTCATATTGGATGCCTCTATCATGCGGAAAGGAAGAAAGAAGAGGAAGATTAGGTCTGAGATGGTGAGGCTTAGCAAGAATACATCAATGGTGGTAACTCGCTGCTTGGACTTTTGAATGAAGATGTAGAAAGCCAGAAGGTTGGCAGGAACGCCGGCAAACAGTGTGATTCCATCCACAACCAGGACCAGTTTGCTGAGATCCCCTGTCCACTACATGGTATTCAATAGAAAGAAGAAACAATGTCAGAAGTTTTAATGGAAAATTAAGTTCATTATTAAAATGAATAGTGTTGTTGGATTGTCCCACCCTGTAGTTGAACATTTTTTAGTAAGTGCACAAAAGTTCACTACCACCCACACAGAGAACTGCTGTCATATTTCATGTCTTATTGTTTAAAACTTTTTTTGCTGCTCAAACTGCTCAAAAGCAGATGAATTAAACTGACCATTTTAGTCAAGAGGAGTTATGCTGGAGAAAGATCCATAGTAACTCATGCTTGACTCTAGACAATGAAGCAAATAAATGATCTCATGATCTGGGAGGGATATGGTTCAGAGGAACGGTTGTAGGTTGAAGCAAAAGCCATTCCGGATAAAATCTGAATCAGCCTGCTGTCAGACCCAGAGGCAGGTCCTGTTGCAGAGGTGGTTAAGCTTAAAGAGCTGCGAGGTTTCAAAGGCAAAGAAATAATAGAAATGGTTATGAATATGTAGACCAGTTAGGGAGAAACAATTCTCATTGTCATAAAAAAAATCCATGGATTTTACTTCAACCTGGTTTGTCAGTTCTTCCAAAATTGTAGTAAGTAAGCATTTAAATATAAATATCATTGTACACAAATAAAGGCATAATAAGGAATGTAGGAGTGATGTACACAAGCAAAACAAATGTCTTCTTACCTTTGTTAATCCTTGAGGTATCCCTGGCTCAGTTGTCTCCATTTTCCTTCTCTGTATAATGATTAATGAAAGTATGAAACACCCTTTTTTATTTACAAGATTACGTTATCTTAATGGCCGTTGTGTCATGCATATAAACAATTCTGCAGAATAGAGCTTTTTCCAGGTCAGGAAATGAACAAATAACTCACAGCTGACACATTTTTCAAGAAAGATCTAGCTGAAGTGATAAAGATGCTTGCACAACATTTATATGTATGGCATTTGGTAAATTTTTCAGAGCAACTTACAGTCATTTATATAGCAGAGCAGTTGAGGGTTAAGGGCCTTGCTCAAGGGCCCAACAGTGGCAGTTATAAGCATATAGACTATATTTTTATGGATTTGTGCCCAGGGGTCCACATTGTCCTTCTTGAACAGGTTTGGGTCTCCTAGTTTAAGTAATTTGAAAATTGGATACTACCTCATCCAAACACATCCTATACAGTTTTGTGCCTCCAACTTTGTGGTGAGAGTTTGGGGAAGAACCACATCAGGTGTCCCAATACTGATGCCCATATTATCTATATGCAAAGGGGCAAGTGATGTGCTGGAAAAAGTAACAAAATGGCAAATAAACTAATGAGTAGGTCAAAAAGAAAGCTACAGTAATACCGGACTTATACAGTTGCGTAGCTTTTCTGTAAAAATAATGTTGCAATCAGTCACCGGAAAGCAGAAACACGTACAGTACTTCTTCTTTAACATACCAGAAAGTTGTGCATTCTGTGTATACACATGGCACAATTGGACACACTGATGATTTTTACATTAAATCCAAACACCTCCGAAGGTTTCCTGAGCCTTTAAGATTCCTTCCATACCTGTACATATCTTCCATGTGAGGCCATCCTTCTCAGTAGCAAGTGGAGCATTAGGATAAATCAGGTAGGTCCAGAGAGAAGAAAGAGACAAGATCACAGAAATCACTCACTCATTTTCAGATCTACAATAAATGTTTTTCTTCTTCATTCAGCTTCTCCCATTAGGGGGCGCCACAGCGGATCATCCGTCTCCACACCCCCCTGTTCTCTACATCTGCCTCTTTCAAACCAACTACCTGCATGTCTTCCCTCACCACATCCATAAACCTCCGCCTTGGCCTTTCTTTTTTTTCTTTCCTCCTGGTGGCTCCATCCTCAGCATTCTCCTACCGATATACCCCATGTCCCTCCTCTGCACATGTCCAAACCATCACAATCGAGCCTCCCTCACTTTGTCTCCGTCCTACATGCTCTGTCCCTCTAAAAAACTCTTTATTATTGTTAAAACAATAAAACCCTGGATAAGCATATTCTCACTTCTATTATATATATATATATATATATATATATATATATATATATATATATATATATATATATATATATATATATATATATATATATATATATATACAGTGAGGAAAATAAGTATTTAAACATCCTGCTATTTTGCAAGTTCTCCCACTTAGAAATCATGGAGGGGTCTGAAATTGTCATCGAGGTGCATGTCCACTGTGAGAGACATAATCTAAAAAAAAAATCCAGAAATCACAATGTATGATTTTTTTAACTATTTATTTGTATGATACAGCTGCAAATAAGTATTTGAACATCTGAGAAAGTCAATGTTAATATTTTGTACAGTAGCCTTTGTTTGCAATTACAGAGGTCAAACGTTTCCTGTAGTTTTTCACCAGGTTTGCACACACTGCAGGAGGGATTTTGGCCCACCTCCACACAGATCTTCTCTAGATCAGTCAGGTTTCTGGCCTGTCGCTGAGAAACACGGAGTTTGAGCTCCCTCCAAAGATTCTCTATTGGGTTTAGGTCTGAAAACTGGCTAGACCATGCCAGAACCTTGATATGCTTCTTACAGAGCCACTCCTTGGTTATCCTGGCTGTGTGCTTTGGGTCATTGTCATGTTGGAAGACCCAGCCTCGACCCATCTTCAATGGTCTAACTGAGGGAAGGAGGTTGTTTCCCAAAATCTCGCAATACATGGCCCCGGTCATCCTCTCCTTAATACAGTGCAGTCGGCCTGTCCCATGATGCTACCACCCCCATGCTTCACAGTAGGGATGGTACTCATCATTCTTCTTCCTCCAAACACGTTTAGTGGAATTATTAACCAAAGGTTCTATTTGGTCTCATCTGACCACATGACTTTCTCTCCATGACTCCTCACTGTATATATAGATTTTTTTAGACTTTTAGAATTCTTTCATCTTTTCTTTTAACACATTCTGTCATAAGAAACAGTCATGTGAGTATTTGTGTATATTCTAAGATTTCATTGTCATAATTTTGTGTAATATGTAATATTAGGTGTTTATTTGTTTTGTTGTGTTCTTTTTATTAGACGCCCACATCGCTGTAAACAGTTGAATGATTTCACATTGATAGTGAACGCATTTAAAAAGAAAACAAACAAAAGGGAGAAGATTGCACTGCCACCAATAAATCCCACATTTATCAAATTCTCACTCTCCAGATTCTAAGAACTATTTAAAGTATGATAAAACATTGTATTTGTAGTTGTTATATTGTATTTGTGGAGTTAAAAAGTCGTTCGTTGGTCACCCATTCCAGGCTTTCATATCTCATAGACACTCTAAAAGTTAGCTAAAGAATTAGTTATTATTTTGAACTTTTTAGTTAGATTTGATACTCAGTATATTAGGGTGGGGCATTAGAGGGCACAGATGGCTGGGATGGTGAATTGGTGATTTTTGGATCTACACTATATTCCAGATGTAAAGCGAATGCCAACAGACTTTAACAATGAGATTTGCATTTTACTCACTCTATTACTACCGCCATTTTAAACAAAAGGGTTCCTTGGATAATTAAGAGGACATGGCAACCAAAAATGGGTTATGTAAGGAAATCATCCTAAATGGTTCTCCCAAACAACAACCAAAAAACCTTATGTCTTAATGGTATAGCATTTTATGAGTAAGATTTTTAGATGGTGGCTACAAATGTTTTGATCAATACCATCTGAGCAACACAATAAAAAAAAAACTCTTACATTTTTCAGCAAGACAAAGTAGCACTGAACATGAAGAAGAAGAATTCGTCATTAAAGGCTTCATCTGCACAAATTCTAGCTCATTACGATGATTGATAATAATATTCTAGTGCTGGGTATTTGAACCTTCAGACCTTCTGCGAAACATAATGCGAAAAAAATAATGAGTGCTGGAAGTGTACAGGACAAAAACAGCAGATGGCTGATAGAAATGGTCTGTTGTATAAAATATAATAATTTCTCAGTGGATAGAAGGGTTATAGATCTAAACAGTTGCCTGTACATTAACCAGAGACCTGCAGAGGGACCCCCTCATCTGAATACTATACAACACTACATCAATTCCAGTTTTCTTGCATCTTGAAATTGCCTTATTGTCTGGACCTCCAGGAAATGAATTCCTCCACATTCCCATGACTCTCCAGACTAGTAGTTATGATTGAACAGCATCTGGATCTATGGATCTATCTCAAGTATGTTAAGTTCCTGGAAAACAGATGAACAATACTTCATAAATGGACCATGAATGTCAAAATACACTACTGAGTCCTCGGAAAACATGTCCAAATTTCTGAAGAAGAGAGGCCACTTCATTCAGGCATGTAAGTCACAGACACAGGACAACTTCCCTGGCATCAGCAAATAGAAGAGCTCTATACAGGATATCTCTGCTTACTACTCTGAAAATGTATTTGCAGGCCTCAGCTCCAAGGAAAAGTAAAGCCTTGTTGATTTATCCTGCGATAACTCTTTTTCAGGAAGACTTTTGGCTCAGTTCAGGTATCATGTACCCTCTGAAACCCCTGAGCTCTCTATCAAGGCAAGAATGCCACAATGCCTCTCTGTAAAGCAGGGTTTTTCAGTCAATTTGACATTTTGACAAGAGTGTTTAATACAATTATCTATTCAGCCAGACCTTAAATCCTTATCAGGTATTGTACATGTATAAGACTGTTGGACTTCGTTGTATTAAGTTCCTAATTGACTATAAGATCAGATTATTCTTTAATTTGTTTTTGTCTTTAATGTCTTTTAAAGAGTTTTTTTTATTTTATTTGGGATCTCTTTGTTATAAAATCAGAAAATAATAAGGACATATTCCTCGGTCTTGCACACATGTAGTAATAGCGGAAAAATGCAGCAGCAGGCTATTCCCAAAATGCCGCTCTGCTTTTAAAGGAGCCACAAAATATTTCACCTGTTACACCGTGTAACAGACACTGTCTTTCGTTAAAGCCTGTGTAAAGTTCATTAGTTTCAAAACATGAACAAGGAACAAACAACACAAGAGCCACACATAAATTATTTGTCATAAATGACTCAATCATTCCATATATTGCTTAAACATAGGGAAATTTGGAAGTTTGAACTCTACTAGTGCTATTAAACAAGGTAAAAAGATTGCAGTAAACTATTGTGGGGTCCAAATATGCATTACAGATGCTGGTGAGCGAAACTATACTGTCCCTAATAAGACACACTACTGACACAACACAGTTTTACTGCAGAACTTGTGTTAAACTGCTTTAACAAAGTAGACTTCATGTTGTAACCATAATGTATTCCCTGTTTACACAATTGCAATAATACACAAAAGTGATAATACGCAATAGTACTCATTTATTTACAGGATTTATTTGTAATTGCACTGTCAACCATATGAGGATGAGTTCCCTTTTGTGTCTGATTTCTTACAGGTTTCTCCCTCATTTCACCTCAGGGAGCTCTTTCTGGCATGTTATAACCCCAAATTACAAAAAAAAAAGTTGGGTCACTGTGTAAAATGTAAATAAAAACAATAAAATGCAATTATTGGCAAATCTTATACACCCATATTTTATTCACCATTGAACATATCAAATGTTTAAATGGTAGAAATGTACCATTATAAGGAAAAAAGAAGGTAAACACATCTCTAAAAAGTTGTGACAAAAGGCTGGACTGGTAAGTGTTACTAAAAAGAACCAGATGAAGGAACATTTTTCTAACTAATTATGTTAATTGGCAACAGGTTTAAATATAAAAAGAGTTTGAGAGGAAGAGTTTCTCAGAAGAAAACATGGGCAGAGCTTCATCAATCTGGGAAAAACTGCATCTACAAATTGTGTAACAATTTTAGAATAATGTTCAAACATAAAATTGCAAAGACTTAGAATATCTTATCATCTACAGTACATGATATCATTGAAATATTCAGACAATCTGAAAATCAATATTGGATACGGTGATCATTGGGCCCTCAGGCAACAATGCATAAAAACCAGACATGATTCTGTTTTTTTTACGATATTGCTTCCAACTGATAATTTAACAAAATTCTGTCATGGTTGTGTGATGCAATGACATACTTGTTAACCTTTGGTAAATAGGTCCTGGTTACCATTTTTCTGCATTAACAGATGGTTATTCTATTCCAAATTCTTTCCAAAAGTTTGCAGAAGATTGGCATATTACAAGTATAAACCAGAAGTCCACAAACATTGGGTCGCAACCAGTACCATGCAGTAGAATAGTTTCCAGGGACATTCTTCAGAAAATGTCTATAGATGTATCAGTGTATTTTTATTATGAATTTTGTCCTTTAATAACCAATATCATAATTTACATATGGTGCAATTTTGGAACCATCATTTCCACAGGTAAATCATATTATTAAAATGAGCATTAAACAAACATAACCTGGAAGTTTCTTTAGTGGAGGAAGTAAAAGAAGGCCAAGTAATAGTGATAAACAGCTAGTGTCAAGAAAAAGGCAAAAAAGAAAGCAGCCCTTCAAAGAAAAACAAAAAAAAAGTGATGACTCGTATCTAAAATATAGTTCTGTCTCTATGGGCAGTTCACATACTCCAAACCCCATGTGTGTAATATGTGGAGATGCATTAGCTAATGAGCCAATAAAATGCTTAAAATTGCTTTGCTATTTTGAAACTAGGCAACCCCCTCCCGATACACACCCCACCAGCCGATAAGCAAGAATACTTTCAAAATGAAAACTAGTCTACGGTTGTGAAAAAGTTAGAGACCCTTGGTATAGACCATAGTAAATATTTGGACAGAAGCAAAACATCAGAATGATAAATAGCTCAGTATTACTGTTTTTAATAGGGAACACTGTTCTGAGTAGGTGGGTAGCTGATATACTGTAATAACTTAGTGGTTGCACAGGAATTCATTTCGAGGTGAGATCAGGATCTGTGTTGTGCATTTGAATGGATGGCAGCCAGTAATAGAAACTGTGCTGTTTTCATAATTTGTTATTCAAATATTTTAAGCTATGACGTATGTATAGGGAGGTTGTAGCTTAATGGTTAAGGCATTCAACTTTGGATATCAAGTTCAAATCCTAGCCACACCAAGCTGCCACTTCTAAGCCACCAGAGCAAGGACATTAACCCCATAGCTGCTCAGCTGTATGAATGAGATAAACCTAATCCACTGCCAAATGCCTTAAATATAAATGTACTTTTAAACAAACTTTCCATATTAATAACGTGAAAAATAGATGCTCCTCAGCCTTTAGCATTTGATTGGCTCTCAGGTCAGCTTGAGTAGCTAACTGAATAGTCCAAAATCCCTGATTGTGATTGGTCGACCCTGTTAAACAATAATAAGCAACTAACAAACCAACTGACTAAAAATGTTTAACGTTATGGGTGCCTGAATATGAAGAGATAAATATCCTTCATAAACATAATAATCTTCCAATAACTGTGCAAAACAATGACATACATGTGTGAGTCATCATCCAATGTATTTGATTTAAAAAAGTGTCATAACATCTACAACTTTACTACTTGAAATTGCTCCCTATATACACTATATGGATAAATGTTTGTGGACTCCTGACTATAAGATTATTATGTGCTTTTTTGAACGTTCAATTCAACATATAATCCTCATTTGCAAAGATGTTCCAAAGGTGTTTAATAGAAAATGAGGTCAGAGCTTGATAGTACCCTCTTATCAGGGTTAAATTATACTTGCCCTCAACAACTGTGGGATTTCTTTGTGACCTTTCTTTGTGTGTCCTTATACAGACTGATCACATTTTATACTTGCAAAATTGGGTCGGTGTCTAAATACTTGTGGACCTGAATGTATGTACCTACTTGCAGTTCTAGCGAGAAGTATCATTGGAACTCTGTGTTCTCTCCTCATAGGCAGTAAAGCGACCTTTTTTGAACATCAGACATTTCTGACTGAAGGTACGGTCAAGCCAGTTGAGGAACTGTTGCACTATGTTGATAAAAGTTCCCCGAACTGCTGATGATGAGAAATAAAAGACAAAAGGGTCCAAGCATGCATTGAAGGTGCTGGGTAGAACTGTATAGACTCTCCACGGTGGACTGTACCATCTTACAAATCCCACCACATGAGACACATTGTACGGGACAAAGCAGATGATAAAAACCAGGAGGGTGACCACAGCAAGTCCAATGGCCCTGGAGCGTTTATGAGGGTTGATGTTAGGTAAGCGAGAGAGGATAATGATGAAGTTGATGTAGCAGAAGCAGCAGATGAGAAAAGGAATGCAGAACAAGACGATGAACAACTCAAAACGGAAAGGCAAAAGGAGTTTCAGCTGTTCAGGGGTAAACTCTTTGTAGCAGGAGGTTCGGTTCAGATCCTTGACCGTGATATTGCTGCCTCTATGGTACTCCACTATGTAGACAATACTGCAATGACCCATGGAAAGTGTCCAGAATATGACACAGGCAAACACGGCATATCGGGGATTTCGCTTGAGTTTGTATTTAATGGGGAAGGCCACCCCTAGATAGCGCTCCACACTGATAGCCGTCAAAAGCAAAGTGCTGTTGTAGATGGTGCTGAAGTAGATGAATCCTGAGAGTGGACAAAGAAAGAAGCTCATGGTCCATTTCATGTTGGCTGCCTCATTTATGCGGAACGGGAGGAACAAAAGGAAGATAAGGTCAGAAATGGTGAGGCTGAGCAAGAGAACATCCAGAGGCGTAGCACACTGTTTCACCTTTCGGAGAAAAGTGTAAAGAGCCAGCAGGTTGGCAGGAAGACCAGTGATTAGAGTGATGCTGTCAACAACCAGGACGGAATAGCTAAGCGTTGGTGTCCACAGCATGGTCCTGGTTATAGATGATCTGTAGAAAACAATTAGATTATACATTTATTAATAAATAAATAAATAATTTTCACATTATTAAAAATGTTCCTGGTTAGGTTCTATTTTTACATCTTGGATTCCAAATGCTGATGTATCTTTAAAAGACCTATGCTAATATATTTATTTATTTTTTCCATACAGTAAGTCCTAATATTAGTCCTAATATTTGTGTACTGATGACCCTTCATATTAGCTGTGACAAGACGTTCCAGATGAGATGAACTGCGTATTTCCTGTGCTGAAGCTGCCCCTCCCCTTTAATTTAGGTTTCCTGATGTTGTAATGTTACGTGCGCTTCAACACGTCTACTACACAAACCAGAACCCCCTGAAACAAGCAGATATGGTGGTTATAGTCAGTAAAGCCGATAAGGATTCACAGAGGAATAAAAAATAAATATAATTAGAACAGAAAGTATCACCTTGTCTAGCAGGAAATGCTGTCAAGGCAATCTAATGGGTGTGCTGTGACCCGAAAACGCCTATATATATATATATATATATATATATATATATATATATATATATATATACACACACACACACACACACACACACACACACACACACACCTAGGTGTGGGAAGTGGTTTGAGCTGTGAACATTTAGAAATGTTTGTTTTTTTTTATTTTGCATGTTTTCTGATTAAATATATGATTCAAATGAATGACGTCTGATAGTAAAATAATACGAATTGTTGTCAAGGAAGTGATGCAATAACTATAGTGTTAATTTTTCATAGCAACAAAAAAACCTTTCCTCCTGTTTGCAGATGCACAAACAGATAATGTACTGTACTTTCATCCATCTTGGTCTGCCTGTTAAATGGCAATATGACAGCAAAAAATTATTTAGGAACAAATAAGCATACTCTGAAATAATCTAATGTACTAAATGTGGGTGTAGATGGCGGTGGGTTTGGCCTGCAGTTGCTCTAAAGATGTAAAGAACAGAATATTTCTTCAATTACTTTAATGTAAAATGAAATATATTTCTATATAATAGAAATCTCGGCTGGACAAAGCTGCATTATTCATCCGGACGCGAGTGTTCGCTCCTTTTTACTCAGCTGTAAACATATACATAAACAGTGGTTCTGACACCAGCATGGGTTTATCCTCTTTCTTTTTGCATCATGGTATAGAAAAAACTCTGAGTACAAGTTACAGTTTACCTCAGACATTACAAAGCCATGCTGCTTCAGACACAAGGCAAAGCTTTGACCATATCCATAATTCAATTTTTATCCATTTAAGGCAACCAAACAAATCCACATGAACCAGTTAGTTTAGAAATAATAATGTATTAGCATTATATATGTGGTCCAAATCCTCCAAAAGATCACTAGTTATTTTACCAAAGAACAACCTGACAAAAAATGTTATTACCATGACATTAAAATTAAAAAGTTATATATATTTTTAATTCTTTCCACAGAGAAAGAGGATTCTTACCTTCAGAGGAGCTGCGATGGTGTCACCTCCGATGTGGTTACAACATTGAAACTCTCCAATGACACGGCATTGTCATTTACAGATCACACGGGTTATTATATCATAACCTTAAACATAAAATGAAAGTTACCATTACCGTAGCAAATATTGGGATAAAAAAAACTGCATAAAGCAACATTAAAAAGTTAATGATTGTATATGTTTTGGAGATGCTTACATGGTTTTCAGAGTTTTGCTGGGATTTTTTGTATGTCTTCTTCTTGCATTGGTAACAGTATGCACTCGGAGTCAAAATATTCATCAATTGATGACCTTATGGTGGATATGATATATTTGCTTACATTTCAATTTGAGATGAAGAAATAGTGCTGGATTTTTATTTTATTTTTAACAAAATCATGGTTATTTACAGCACGTGGCAGACGCCTTTATCCAGAGTAATTTACATTTATCTTATTTATACAAATGTGTGTAAAGTGACAAATTGACAGTGCTGGGATTTGAACTCATGACCTTCTGATCAGAAGCCAGACACAAAAACATATGAAATAATATATGAGAATATCGGATATAGACATACATGACAAAACTTAAGATTGTGTTGCATTATGCCATCTACAATTTATTCATAAAAGATCAATATCCCCCTGGTTAATGCACTACTTTTAGTGTTTCTCAAAGTGTAGACTGTGGCCCCCTGGTGGGCTGCATCGGTACCGCAGAGGAATCGTGGATTAGGTCAAATCAATCAAATAAAAGTTTTTTTAGTTCTGTTTTTAATATACAGTACATAATATGTCAGAATTATTTATTATAGAGTTAAGCAACTACATGCTATTTCATTTTCATCTCATTACAGGTAAACTTCTTGCTCATGCCACTGTCTCCAAACCATACAACATCACAGGTCTCACCACAGTCCTAGAAACTTTCCCTTTCACTCCTCCAGATACTCTTCTATCAAAATCCCATTACAGCTGAACAAGATTCGTAAATACAGAGAGGAATATCTGACTGAAAATCAGGCACTGCTCATTGCTTTCCCAAAACCATCCCAAAAGTGAAGCATGCTGGTGGCAGCATCATGCTGTTGGGGTGTTTTTCTGCAGCAGAGACTTGGCAACTGGTTAGGGTTGAGGGAAAAACTAAATGAAGCAAGTACAAATCCTCAATAAAAAACTGTGTGTGTGTGTGTGTGTGTGTGTGTGTGTGTGTGTGTGTGTGTGTGTGTGTGAAAGGAACACTCTCATTACAACTGATGCATTATTTATTACCACTGAAGAATATTAGATCAGTAGTAATAAAAGTAGTAAATTATTTTAAAGCATCTAAAATGTGTGTGTGTGTGTGTGTGTGTGTGTGTGTGTGTGTGTGTGTGTGTGTGTGTGCACACAGTATTTCATCTATACATAAGGACTATTGATGTCACATTGTTGATGCAGACGTGTTGTCAAGTTGCTAGAATACAGTAGGTGGTTTTTATCCAGTAAAACCCCTGATACATCATCACATCCTGAAAATGAAGCTCTGCTTTCACGAGAAAGCTGCTAGCATGCATGCAAAAAGTTTGCAAACCAAAAAACAGCTGAAGTCTTGAGTCTGGTCACACGGTTTCTATGTAACTATAACTCTGATGTCATATGACAGACAAGCTATAAGAAGAAAACACTTATTTTTCTTTTACTTACCATTGGCAAGCAGTAGATTATAAGAAAGATGTTGGATGTTGTTGTCACGTGCTTGTACTCTCCGTTTTATTTTAGCACGAAAAACTGAAACTGCGTCCCACCAACCCGCTAATTAGCAACTTCGGCAAGTCAGTAAATAAATAAATAAATAAATAAATAAATAAATAAATAAATATAATCTTGCCTGCGGTTTTCTCTGTCGAAATATTTCATTCTTGCCAAATAACTTCAGCTTATGATATGTCTTCATTCTTTCAGAGTATTATGGTGCAAGCCTTTATATTTAGTTGTACTATCAGTAGAATTCTTTCCTGTGTATGACTTCTTTTGACTCATAAAGTTTCATGTGACTTCTGCAAACGATAATTAGATAATTCAAATAAATAAATAATTGGATGCCAACTGATGGTGCCAAATCTTTGTATGCTTCAAAAATAAGCTCTGTAACTTTATTTCAAACAAATACAGTCATGTCTTAAAATAATTCCATCAATGAACACACACACACACACACACACACACACACACACACACACACACACTAGTTAGAAGTGAAGGGAACTTCCATATTACAGCTTTGCATCCTACAATCAAACCCAGTAGCAAATTTGTGCCTCCTCCACTGACATTTCACCTGATACATTCCCTCGTCTTGCTCTGATAGATGATTTGATGTGATAATAACACCGTCTTGCATTTTATCTGGTAATCACACTGGAGTCCTGGGTTTTCATGCGCAGCTGGAACAATCAAAGAGCTGTACATCAGGGCAGAACCAGAGGCAAATTCTGATAATTTTCCTGGTGATTGGAAGTCAACCTTTGTGTGTGTTAATGCCATTGACCTTTAATGTGTGTGTGTGTGTGTGTGTGTGTGTGTGTGTGTGTGTGTGTGTGTGTGTGTGTGTGTGTGTGTGTGTGTGCATGCAAAGATCTTCCTGATTGTCTTAATTACTATCTGCAAACATCAGGAAAAAGCACAAAATAACATTATATTAATTAGATTAAACAGCATGCTGTGCTTTTTTATAGGTGCATGTAATGGTGTAATACATCCACAAGATAGATTCGTTAAAAAGTTATTTACTTCGTAAATATTTTGTAAACATCTCTCTGCAAGAAAACTTTTTATGTTCAATAACAACTTGTTTTTGTGAATCTATACAAGTCATACTGAAGGAGTTATTACGATGAAACCAATAACAATTAGAGCTTCTGTAATAAAAAATTCAAGTCAAAACGTCCTGATCAATTAGATTAAAGAATTCTTCAGCACTGTGTTAGCTAGAAACTGTGATCTCATGTGTGTTGTGATGATTCAAGGTTTTTAATGGGATCGCTTGTAATCTACGATTTTAGATCCTACAGTATATAATGTGACAGGAGTAGGATGGAAAGTTATGGAATATACTGTTTAATGTCATTTAGATCCCACAACATTTAGGTCCCAGAATACTACTGTGTTGCATTAATTACTTTTATTTAACATAATACCAAATACTGACAGATTTCCAAATGATTTTGTAATTAAAAAATTTTTTTTAGATTATGAAACATTATTTACTACAAAACATAAACAAAGAAAATTCATAAAAATCATAATTGGAATGATATAATTGAGCAGGAAGAAGGGGTACATACTATTTATGCTGTTTTTTGGATAGCTTGTAAATAGGAAGGTAAGTTGTTGTGTTATTTATTGTATTTTTTGCCACTATCACAGATTCCACCTCCGCTATTTACCGCTAGTACTGTTTGTATAACATTTATTTAATTTCTTATTGTTTCTTTTTTTTCTCCTTTCTCATTGTATATAGTCCTGTTTATAATCATTGTAATTTGTATTATACAGTACATATGTGAATGTAAAGGGAAATAAAACACTGGGTCTTTTTTATGTTTGTTTCCTCCAGATACCATCACAAAAACACAACTTTACACCTCTTTTCCTTAGATGTTAAAAGAAGAATATAACACTTTCGATGTTTACTCCTGGCTGGCTCACTACTAATATACTATTATTGCATTAATACTAATTGCAGATAGATGTCCTCTCCTAGCTGTCTCACTAAGTTGATAATGATCTGTAGATGAATATAATGAATTATATACAAATATAATTAATAAATAATCAGTTAAGATGTCTTTATGTATTTATTATAACCTCTCAGAAGAATAACCATGTGTATTTGTAACATACAGAAACAGCAGAAATCCAAACAAAAAACATCTTAAAACAGCTAAGATACATGAGAATAAAACTAGAAACTAGAAACTATAAAGATCACTTTGGACTACAAATAATACAATTTTGCTTTATGATATGTACAATTTAAGTGCGTCATCAGACACACTTCATGAAAAAACTATAACGAATCTACTGCTGATAAATTGCACTTTTTGCCCATACAGGTATACTGTAGCAGAGAATAATGTATAATTGCACTATCCGGTGTCATCCAGATCAGGATGGGTTCCTTTTTTCAGTCTGGTTCCTCCCAAATGTTCATCTTTGTGAGGAGTATTATGTGACCACAGTTACTTCCGGCTTTGTATATTTCTGCAAAGTTGTCCATAATTAAAAGCACTGTACAAAATGAATTAAATGTACATTGAAATTGAAACAACTTACAACGAACACTCTCCTGCCATGATAAATCTTTGTGGTTAAAGTCTATCTATATGACTTTGTCCTTAGCTTTCTGTGGTTACAAAATGTTAAGAAATTACCTTCTGCGTAGCCGTCCCCTTTTGCCACATGACTATAAAATAGATGACTTAATCCTTCTTTTTTGTAACATCCAAATATTATATTACAGTTCTCACCTTGTTGCTGATGCATTGACACAGCTGGTGTGGTTAACCTTTACATAATCTGTATCAACAGGTGGCACTTTAAAATTAGCATAGATGCTGAGCCCTTACAAATAATAATCATATACTTAATTAGACAAAATTAACAAGTTAATGCAGTAATTTTAAAACTTCATTAGCAATGTAAATGCATTTTTTATGTTAGCAAAATTAAAAACTATATAACTATTAAACTAATATAAAGCTAGTAACAATTATAGTAAAAATAAATTGGACATAAACTCTTTCGTAGAAGCAAAACATCAATAAGATAAATAGTTCTGTATTAAGGCTTAGCTTTTTGTTATCTATCTTGCTTTAAATGAGGTAAATGAAACCAGGTAAATTGAGAGTACAGTATCTCAGTGGCCAGGAATTCATTTCTGGGTGAGTTTAAGAAATATGTAATGCATTTAGGTGGATGCAGTAGTAAAAGCAGTGGTAGCATTTACAATTTATGATTTAACTATTTATGTCACCATGTACTTAATGTACTTGTGCCTATAGTAATGCATGTTGTTTTTGTTTATATGCAAAAAACTTTCATTTAAAAAAACTGTCATTTCTCATCAAATTGTATCATTGGAACTCTGTGTTCTCTCCTCATAGGCAGTAGAGCAACCTTTTTGAACATCAGACACTTACATTTCTGACCGAAGGTACGGTCAAGCCAGTTGAGGAACTGTTGCACTATGCTGTTGAAAGTTCCCCGAACTGCTGATGATGAGAAATAAAAGACAAAAGGGTCCAAGCAGGCATTGAAGGTGCTGGGTAGTACTGTATAGACTCTCCACGGTGGACTGTACCATTTAACAAATCCCACCACATGGGACACATTGAATGGTATAAAGCAGATGATAAAAACCAGGAGGGTGACCACAGCAAGCCCAATGGCCCTGAAGCGTTTATGAGGGTTGATGTTAGGTAAGCGAGAGAGGATAATGATGAAGTTGATGTAGCAGAAGCAGCAGATAAGAAAAGGAATGCAGAACAAGACGATGAACAACTCAAAACGGACAGGCAAAAGGAGTTTCAGCTGTTCAGGGGTAAACTCTTTGTAGCAGGAGGTTCGGTTCAGATCCTTGACCGTGATATTGCTGCCTCTATGGTACTCCACTATGTAGACGATACTGCAATGACCCATGGAAAGTGCCCAGAATATGATACAGGCGAACACGGCATATCGAGGATTTCGCTTGAGTTTGTATTTAATGGGGAAGGCCACCCCTAGATAGCGCTCCACACTGATAGCCGTCAAAAGCAAAGTGCTGTTGTGGATGGTGCTGAAGTAGATGAATCCTGAGAGTGGACAAAGAAAGAAGCTCATTGTCCATTTCATATTGGCTGCCTCATTTATGCGCAACGGGAGGAACAAAAGGAAGATAAGGTCAGAAATGGTGAGGTTGAGCAAGAGAACATCCAGAGGCGTAGCACGCTGTTTCACCTTTCGGAGAAAAGTGTAAAGAGCCAGCAGGTTGGCAGGAAGACCAGTGATCAGGGTGATGCTGTCAACAACCAGGACGGAATAGCTAAGCTGGTGTCCATGCAATGGGCATTTTGAAGATAATCTGTAGAAGCAAAAACAAAAATAGACAAATCGAAATGTAAATTCTTTTCATTCCAGAACATGTATACTGTCAAATGAATATTTGCAGGGCCTGTTTGAAAACACCTAGTCTTTAATCATATTTAAGACCCATGTATGTTCCTTTTGTTCATATACAACAACTAGCTAACAAAAGGCAAAACCAATGGACAGTGAATAAATAGAAGTTCTGTGGACATTCTGTGGATTTTATCAGACTGCTTCACACCCACAGTCACACATGGAGGTGGCAGCTCAATAGTTTTGGGTTGTTTTAGTGCAAGGAAGGTTGAAAACTTATTCTGCCTGAAAGAAATACTGAACCATTTTCTTCACCATGCATTTCCATTGGCACTGGGGCTAATTGGAATCGACTTTACCTTACAGTACAACAAGATAATGACCAGAAGCATACATCCAAGCTCTGTAAGTGTTATTTAGGAAACAAACAGTCGGCTGGAGTGTTATCTATAATGGAAATGTCTGCCAATTCAATGCACCTAAATCCTATTGAACTGCTCTGGGACTGAACTGCATCACAAATTCAGAAAGAAATCTTCAACTAGTGAAGAACAGCTTTGGCCAGTTTTACACAAGTCATTGCAAAATAATTCAGCTGAATGTTTGGAGAAACAAACTCAATGGATGCCAAGATGCCAAAGTTTAAAACTGTTCTTAATGCTAAGGGATGATTTGAATTTTTATGAAAATAAATTGTAACATCTGTACATTTATATATTCGGTTAAAGTAAATCTTCATATTTTTACAGCACTTAGTTTGTTGAATAGAATCAAAGGTAACATGCATGTGTCTTTTAAAGACAAGGTGTTTCCAAAGTTTTTTCCAAAAAAAAAAAAAAATTCATCAATTAATAGTTTTCGTACTGGATATACTAATGAAGAAATGTTGACACCTTTATGTGTCACACCAATTACATTTACAGCATTTACCAGACGCCCTTATCCAGAGTGACTTACAATTATCTCATGTATATGACTGAACAGTTGAGGGTTAAGGGTCTTGCTCAAGGTGGCAGCTTGATGGTGCTGAAATATGAACTCACAACCTTTAGAGCAGAAGCCCAACATCTTAACCACTGAGCCACCACTTCCTTGTGGTTAAACATATTAAACATAAATATATTCAGGCTTAGTGTGCAAAACGATTTTTTTTACACCTGGAATTTTCTACAATGTAATGTGTAATAATCATTAAAATCAAAACATAAACCTTTCGCTGGTGCCTGTTTATCTTTAAAAAGCTGCCCAGACCTTTTATATCAGCTGTTCACATACAATAAATTTCACATATATCTGAAGATTTCATTTCCAAAAAAGAAAAACATTTTCAAGAAAAAAACATAGTTCAAACATAGTTTTAAATTATTATTTTTTTCCTATTTAGTTACATTGAAAAAGCAAAGTTCAGCACATTTTCTCAGAGAAAAAGAACAAATAGCAGTACCTTCAGCTGAGCTGTGAAGTTTTAGAAATGATGCGTTCACACCCCCTTCGGTCACTTTAACTCACGATCCTGATGATGTAATGTCACATGGACACCAACAGTGTTATCAAAGAACCTAGAATTCCCCACAAAAAAAAGGGTTGTGTCTCGGAGTGAAAGAGACTTATGATTAATGACTAAATAAACATGAAAATGAAGCAAGTGGTATAAAGAAGGTATCTCCTCGCTTAGCAGGAAACTGATGTCAAGACAATCACATGTGTGCTGTTAACCAAAATGCCTGTATATACATCGAGTTCTAGGAAGGGTACAGCTCAGTGGCTTGAATAAATTGCATGAATAGGAAAAAACTCAGCGGTGATATAGAGGTGCTGGTGCACAACACAAAAAACACAGTGCTTTTTTATTAGTTATTAAAAATGACTTCCTGTTTATAGAGAAGCTAGAAACTGAGTGATTGCATTACTGTATATTACCTTTGAGATATGTGTGAGGTTCTTTGGTGAGCTTCTGTGAGCGATAATTACACAGATGTTTATTCCAATTCCATATATAACTTGCGTAAAGCGAGCTTGGCTTGAGAGCGAAATTACCATCAACGGCATTACATAGAAATAAATCAGTATAGTGTGTATGTATGTGCGCGTGTGTCCAACAATACATTTTTTTTAAATGATCTTTATTATTATATCACAAGTTAGCTGCAAAACTATATAGATTTAACTGCAATAAGTTTTGAGAGGCCAAAGCCGTTTCTTACTAATAACTACACATCCTGAACGCAAGTGTTAGTTCCTGTTAACACTAGCAACTATAAACAAACTTTTCGGCACTAGTCTCTTTTTTTTTGCATCCACATTCCTGTGGCTGGTGATGTTACTGAGAAATGCATGAATGGGTTAATCAAAAGAAAGAACAAAAAAAAAATCTAAATTGGTGCTGTGGTGTAATGGGTGATAATTAACATGAAATCCGAGCAAATGTTATATCAAATTGTATTTAAAAATAAAAATTAAAAATATTTTCAAATTCTATTCATTTAATTTTTTTTATATAATAGGCGTACTGAATTTAAATAAATTCTTTAGTCTTTAGAATTATTTTATTTTAAGGATTACAGATTACAGTCAACCCGAAATTCGCGGGTTCTCATTTGGAACCAAACTAACTTAAATTTCACGGGAATCCGCAACGTTCAGGAACGTTAGGGATAACATTTTAAACTATGTTTTTTAAAAACACATTATTGAATGAAAGTGACAATGCCTAGATCAGCCTTTTCTAAAAATAGCTGTTTCCTACTTTGTTCAATCATTGTTAATAACTATTGTGAGAAAACATTAACATGATAAGTGTCTTCACATAGATGAATATCATTAATTATTAAAAATAACATATAATAAAATGTGAATTGAGCAAATTTGTTATTTTAGATCAAACTGACGACTGTGTGTATCAAACTGGTAGCCCTCCACATTAATCGGTACCCAAGAAGTAGCTCTCAGTTTCAAAAAGGTTGGTAACCCCTGATCTAGATGGATTCACTGCGGGGGAGTTCCCGGGGAACCACTGTATTAGTCATTTTTAGTTTCTATTATAAAAATAAATCCATGGTCTCCAAAAGATACAAAGTCTGAGATGACTAGTTTTTGCATTACATCATATACACTATATGGACAGATTTTGTGAACACCTGACTATTTTGAACATCCCATCCCACATTTAATACCAATTTCCTGCTAGCATAACCTCCACTCTTTTGGGACAATGTTTCACTAGATTTTGTTGTGGAAAATTTGTGTTTATTTAGTCACAAGGGTGTTAGTAAAGTCAGTGACCTGTGGTGCCGTTCCAACTCATCCCGTAGGTGTTTAGTAGGGTTGAGGTCAGAGCTCTTGAGCAGGCCACT